>NW_028226040.1:0-85900 GCF_052327205.1 Somniosus microcephalus
CGAGGTGTGCGTGTGTGTCGGGGTGTGTGTGTGTCGGTGGGGTGTGTGTGTGTCGGGGTGTGTGTGTGTGTCGGCGGGGTGTGTGTGTGTCGGGGTGTGTGTGTGTCGGCGGGGTGTGTGTGTGTCGGGGTGTGTGTGTGTCGGGGGGGTGTGTGTGTGTCGGGCTGTGTGTGTGTGTGTCGGGGGGGGTGCGGGTGTCAGGGGGTGTGTGTGTGTCGGGGGGGTGTGTGTGTGTCGGGGGGGTGTGTGTGTGTCAGGGGGGTGTGTGTGTGTCGGGGTGTGTGTGTGTGTCGGGGGGGGTGTGTGTGTCAGGGGCTGTGTGTGTGTCGGTCGGGGGTGTCTGTGTGTCGGGGTGTGTGTGTGTGTGTGTGTCGGGGTGTGTGTGTGTTTCGGGGGGGTGAGTGTGTGTCGGGGGGTGTGCGTGTGTGTGTCGGGGGTTTGCGTGTGTGTGTCGGGGGTTTGCGTGTGTGCGTCGGGGGTTTGCGTGTGTGCGTCGGGGGGTGTGTGTGTGTGTGTCGGGTGTGTGGGTCGGGGTGTGTGTCGGGCTGTGCGTGTGTGTGTGTGTGTCGGGGTGTGTGTGTGTCGGGGGGTGTGTGTGTGTGTCGGGTGTGTGTGTGTGTCGAGGTGTGCGTGTGTGTCGGGGTGTGTGTGTGTGTCGGTGGGGTGTGTGTGTGTCGGGGTGTGTGTGTGTCGGCGGGGTGTGTGTGTGTCGGGGTGTGTGTGTGTCGGCGGGGTGTGTGTGTGTCGGGGTGTGTGTGTGTCGGGGGGGTGTGTGTGTGTCGGGCTGTGTGTGTGTGTGTCGGGGGGGTGCGGGTGTCAGGGGGTGTGTGTGTGTCGGGGGGGTGTGTGTGTGTCGGGGGGGTGTGTGTGTGTCAGGGGGGTGTGTGTGTGTCGGGGTGGTGTGTGTGTGTCGGGGGGTTGTGCGGGTGTCGGGGTGTGTGTGTGTGTCGGGGTGTGTGTGTGTGTCGGGGTGTGTGTGTGTGTCGGGGTGTGTGTGTGTGTCGGGGTGTGTGTGTGTGTCGGGGGGGGGTGTGTGTGTGTGTCGGGGTGTGTGTGTGTGTCGGGGTGTGTGTGTGTGTCGGTGGGGTGTGTGTCTGTCGGGGGGGGTGTGTGTCGGGGGGAGTGTGTGTAGGGCGGTGTGGGTGTGTGTGTGTCGGGGGTGTGTGTGTCTCGGGGGTGTGTTTGTGTCAGGGGTGTCTGTCGGGGGAGTGTGTGTGTCGGGGGTGTGTGTGTGTGTGTCAGACTGCGTGTGTCTTTGTGTGTTGGGGTGTGTGTGTCGGGGGGGTGTGTGTGTGTCGGGGGTGTGTGTGTGTCGGTCGGGGGTGTCTGTGTGTCGGGGTGTGTGTGTGTGTGTGTCGGGGGGTGTCTGTGTGTCGGGGTGCGTGTGTCGGGGTGTGAGTGTGTGTCGGGGGGTGTGCGCGTGTGTGTCGGGGTGTGTGTCGGGGTGTGCCTGTGTGTCGGGATGTGCGTGTGTTTGTGTGTCGGGGTGTGTGTGTGTCGCGGGTGTGTGTGTGTGTCGGGGGGGTGTGTGTGTGTGTCGGGGGGGTGTGTGTGTGTGTCGGGGTGTGCGTGTGTGTCGGGGGGTGTGCGTGTGTGTCGGGGGGTGTGCGTGTGTGTCGGGGTGTGTGTGTGTGTCGGGGTGTGTGTGTGTTTGTGTGTGTCAGGGTGTGTGTGTGTGTCGGGGTGTGTGTGTGTGTGTCGGGGGTGTGTGTGTGTGTCGGGGGGGTGTGTGTGTGTCGGGTGTGTGTGTGTGTGTCGAGGTGTGCGTGTGTGTCGGGGTGTGCTTGTGTGTCGGGGGTTTCATGTGTGTCGGTGTGTGTGTGTCAGGGTGTGTGTGTGTGTCGGGGTGTGTGCGTGTGTCGGGGGGTGTGCGTGTGTCGGGGGGTGTGCGTGTGTCGGGGGGTGTGCGTGTGTCGGGGAGTGTGCGTGTTTCGGGGAGTGTGTTTGTGTGTCGGGGGGGTGTGTTCGTGTCGGGGTGTGCGTGTGTGTGTCGGGGGGGTGTGTGTGTGTATGTCGGGGGGGGGGTTTTGTCGGGGGGTGTGTGTGTGAGCCTGTGATGTATGTGTGTGTGTCGGGGGGTGTGTGTGTCTGTCGGGGGTGTGTGTATAGGGGGGGCGTTTGTGTCGGGGTTGTGTGTCGAGGTGTGTGTGCGTGTATGTCGGGGATATGTGTGTGTGCCGGGGGGTGTGTGTGTGTCGGGGGGTGTCTGTGTGGCATTTTGTGTTTGTGTGTGTGTGTGTCGAGGTGTGCGTGTGTGTCGGGGTGTGCGTGTGCGTCGGGGGCTGCATGTGTGTCGGTCTGTGTGTGTCAGGGGTTGTGTGTGTGTCGGGGGTCTGTGTGTGTGTCGGAGGGTGTGTGTGTGTTTTTCGGGGTGTGTGCGTCTGTGTGTGTCGGGGGGGGTGTGTGCACTTCCTCACAGCTTGTGGAAAATATCAGGGCATCAGGGAGAATTTCTACCAAAGATTCTCACAAATATGCCCTGATTTCAGAAATCTGAATGACAACCAAAAACTCCCATTCCTACTGGGAGAGGAGAGAAGCTGTATAACACTGGCGGCACGCTATGTTACAGCTTGCCATGAACAGAGAGCCAACCAGTAAACTAAGAAAAGAATATATATAAACAATGCGAATGTATATTTATACACTCAGGGATATACCTGTTTATACACTGTATGAATAGAACTGCGTTTATGTGGTAAACCATAAATGTATTTTGATGCTTTGGCAACATAAGATGTAACTTATCATGCCAATAAAGCGATTTGAATTGTGAATTGTGAATTGTGTGTGTCGGCGTGTGTGTGTGTGTCGGGGGGCGTGTGTGTGTCGGGGGGCGTGTGTGTGTCGGGGGGCGTGTGTGTGTCGGGGGCGTGTGTGTGTCGGGGGGGCGTGTGTGTGTCGGGGGGCGTGTGTGTGTCGGGGGGCGTGTGTGTGTCGGGGGGGGGGTGTGTGTCGGGGGGTGTGTGTGTGTCGGGGGGGGGTGTGTGTGTCGGGGGGTGTGTGTGTGTCGGGGGGGGGTGTGTGTGTCGGGGGGAGTGTGCGTGTGTCGGGGGGGGTGTGTGTGTGTCGGGGGGGGCGTGTGTGTGTCGGGGGGGGGGTGTGTGTGTCGGGGGGAGTGTGCGTGTGTCGGGGGGGGTGTGTGTGTGTGTCGGGGTGCGTGTTTGTGTCAGGGGGTGTGTGTGTGTGTGTGTGTGTGTGTGTGTGTGTGTGTGTGTGTGTGTGTGTGTCGGGGGGGTGTTCGTGTCGGGGGTGGTGTTTATGTCGGGGGTGTCTGTCGGGGGGTGTGTGTGTGTCGGGGGGGGGTGTGTGTGTCGGGGGGTGTGTGTGTCGGGGGGGGGTGTGTGTCGGGGTGTCTGTGTGTGTCGGGGGGTGGGGGTGTGTCTGTCGGGGGGGGTTTGTGTCGGGGGAGTGTGTGTAGGGCGGTGTGTGTGTGTGTCGGGGGGCGTGTGTGTGTCGGGGGATGTGTGTGTGTCGGGGAGTGTGTGTGTGTCGGGGGGTGTGTGTGTGTCTGGGTTGTGTTTGTGTCAGGGGGGGTGTTTATGTCGGGGGTGTCTGTTGGGGGTGTGTGTGTGTGTGTGTCGGAGTGTGTGTGTGTTGCGGTGTGTGTGTGTCGGGGGGGTGAGTGTGTGTCGGGGTGTGTGTTTCGGGGGGGTGTGTGTGTGTCGGGGTGTGTGTTTCGGGGGGGTGTGTTTGTGTCGGGGGGAGTGTGCGTGTGTCGGGGGGGGGTGTGTGTGTCGGGGTGCGTGTTTGTGTCGGGGGGGGTGTTCGTGTCGGGGGGGGTGTGTGTGTCGGGGGGGGTGCGGGTGTCGGGGTGTGTGTGTGTGTCGGGGGGTGTGTGTGTCGGGGGGGGTGTGTGTCGGGGTGTCTGTGTGTGTCGGGGGGTGGGGGTGTGTCTGTCGGGGGGGGTTTGTGTCGGGGGAGTGTGTGTAGGGCGATGTGTGTGTGTGTCGGGGGGTGTGTGTGTGTCGGGGGGTGTGTGTGTGTCTGGGTTGTGTTTGTGTCAGGGGGGGGTGTTTATGTCGGGGGTGTCTGTCGGGGGGGTGTGTGTGTGTGTGTCGGAGTGTGTGTGTGTTGCGGTGTGTGTGTGTCGGGGGGTGTGTGTGTGTCTGGGTTGTATTTGTGTCAGGGGGGGTGTTTATGTCAGGGGTGTCAGTCGGGGGAGTGTGTGTGTCGGGGGTGTGTGTGTCGGAGTGTGTGTGTGTTTGTGTGTTGGGGTGTGTGTGTCGGGGGGGGTGTGTGTGTGTCGGGGGAGTGTGTGTGTCGGGGGGGGTGTGTCGGGGGTGTGTGTGTGTGTGTCGGGGGGGGTGTGTGTGTGTCGGGGGGGTGTGTCGGGTGTGCATGTGTGTCGGGGTGTGTGTGTGTGTCGGGGTGTGTGTGTTTCGGGGGGGGTGTGTGTGTCGGGGGTGTGTGTGTGTGTGTGTCGGGGTGTGTGTGTGTCGGGGGGGTGTGTGTGTGTGTCGGGGTGTGTGTGTGTCGGGGGGAGTGTGCGTGTGTCAGGGGAGTGTGTGGTGTCGGGGGTGTGTGTGTGTGTGTCGGGGTGTGTGTGTGTCGGGGTGTGTGTGTGTCGGGGGTGTGTGTGTGTGTCGGGCTGTGTGTGTGTGTGTGTGTGTGTGTGTGTGTGTGTGTCGGGGGGGTGTGCGGGTGTCGGGGGGTGTGTGTATGAATGGAACCGCGTTTATGAGTTCAACCATAAATGTATTTTGATGCTTTGGCAACATAAGATGTACCTTATCATGCCAATAAAGCGATTTGTATTGTATTGTATTGTGTGTGTGTCGGGGGGGGTGTGTGTCGGGGTTGTGTGTGTGTCGGGGGGGTGTGCGGGTGTCGGGGTGGTGTGTGTGTGTCGGGGGGGTGTGCGGGTGTCGGGGGGTGTGTGTGTGTGTCGTGGGGGGTGTGTGTCGGGTGTGCGTGTGTGTCGGGGTGTGTGTGTGTGTCAGGGGTTGCATGTGTGTCAGGGGTTGCATGTGTGTCGGTGTGTGTATCGGGGTGTGTGTGTGTGTCGGGGTGTCTGTGTGTGTCGGGGGGTGGGTGTGTGTCGGTGGGGTGTGTGTCTGTCGGGGGGATGTGTGTCGGGGGAGTGTGTGTAGGGCGGTGTGGGTGTGTGTCTCGGGGGTGTGTTTGTGTCGGGGGGGTGTTTATGTCAGGGGTGTCTGTCGGGGGTGTGTGTGTGTTGGGGTGTCTGTGTGTCGGGGGGGTGTGTGTGTGTCGGGGTGTGTGTGTGTGTCGGGGGGGGTGTGTGTGTCGGGGGGGGTGTGTGTGTCAGGGGCTGTGTGTGTGTCGGTCGGGGGTGTCTGTGTGTCGGGGTGTGTGTGTATGTGTGTGTGTGTCGGGGTGTGTGTGTCGGGGTGTGTGTGTGTTTCGGGGGGTGAGTGTGTGTCGGGGGGTGTGCGTGTGTGTGTCGGGGGTTTGCGTGTGTGTCGGGGGGAGTGTGCGTGTGTCGGGGGGGGTGTGTGTGTGTCGGGGGGGGCGTGTGTGTGTCGGGGGGGGGGTGTGTGTGTCGGGGGGAGTGTGCGTGTGTCGGGGGGGGTGTGTGTGTGTGTCGGGGTGCGTGTTTGTGTCAGGGGGTGTGTGTGTGTGTGTGTGTGTGTGTGTGTGTGTGTGTGTGTGTGTGTGTGTGTCGGGGGGGTGTTCGTGTCGGGGGTGGTGTTTATGTCGGGGGTGTCTGTCGGGGGGTGTGTGTGTGTCGGGGGGGGGGGTGTGTGTGTCGGGGGGTGTGTGTGTCGGGGTGTCTGTGTGTGTCGGGGGGTGGGGGTGTGTCTGTCGGGGGGGGTTTGTGTCGGGGGAGTGTGTGTAGGGCGGTGTGTGTGTGTGTCGGGGGGCGTGTGTGTGTCGGGGGATGTGTGTGTGTCGGGGAGTGAGTGTGTGTCGGGGGGTGTGTGTGTGTCTGGGTTGTGTTTGTGTCAGGGGGGGTGTTTATGTCGGGGGTGTCTGTTGGGGGTGTGTGTGTGTGTGTGTCGGAGTGTGTGTGTGTTGCGGTGTGTGTGTGTCGGGGTGTGTGTGTGTGTCGGGGTGTGTGTTTCGGGGGGGTGTGTGTGTGTCGGGGTGTGTGTTTCGGGGGGGTGTGTGTGTGTCGGGGGGAGTGTGCGTGTGTCGGGGGGGGGTGTGTGTGTCGGGGTGCGTGTTTGTGTCGGGGGGGGTGTTCGTGTCGGGGGGGTGTGTGTGTGTCGGGGGGGGGGTGCGGGTGTCGGGGTGTGTGTGTGTGTCGGGGTGTGTGTGTGTCGGGGGGAGTGTGCGTGTGTCAGGGGAGTGTGTGTGTCGGGGGGGTGTGTGTGTGTGTCGGGGTGTGTGTGTGTCGGGGTGTGTGTGTGTCGGGGGTGTGTGTGTGTGTCGGGCTGTGTGTGTGTGTGTGTGTGTGTGTGTGTGTGTGTGTGTGTCGGGGGGGTGTGCGGGTGTCGGGGGGTGTGTGTATGAATGGAACCGCGTTTATGAGTTCAACCATAAATGTATTTTGATGCTTTGGCAACATAAGATGTACCTTATCATGCCAATAAAGCGATTTGTATTGTATTGTATTGTGTGTGTGTCGGGGGGGTGTGTGTCGGGGTTGTGTGTGTGTCGGGGGGGTGTGCGGGTGTCGGGGTGGTGTGTGTGTGTCGGGGGGGTGTGCGGGTGTCGGGGGGTGTGTGTGTGTGTCGTGGGGGGTGTGTGTCGGGTGTGCGTGTGTGTCGGGGTGTGTGTGTGTGTCAGGGGTTGCATGTGTGTCAGGGGTTGCATGTGTGTCGGTGTGTGTATCGGGGTGTGTGTGTGTGTCGGGGTGTCTGTGTGTGTCGGGGGGTGGGTGTGTGTCGGTGGGGTGTGTGTCTGTCGGGGGGATGTGTGTCGGGGGAGTGTGTGTAGGGCGGTGTGGGTGTGTGTCTCGGGGGTGTGTTTGTGTCGGGGGGGTGTTTATGTCAGGGGTGTCTGTCGGGGGTGTGTGTGTGTTGGGGTGTCTGTGTGTCGGGGGGTCTGTGTGTCGGGGGGGTGTGTGTGTGTCGGGGTGTGTGTGTGTGTCGGGGGGGGGGGTGTGTGTCAGGGGCTGTGTGTGTGTCGGTCGGGGGTGTCTGTGTGTCGGGGTGTGTGTGTATGTGTGTGTGTGTCGGGGTGTGTGTGTCGGGGTGTGTGTGTGTTTCGGGGGGTGAGTGTGTGTCGGGGGGTGTGCGTGTGTGTGTCGGGGGTTTGCGTGTGTGTGTCGGGGGTTTGCGTGTGTGCGTCGGGGGTGTGTGTGTGTGTCGGGGGGTGTGTGTGTGTGTGTGTGTGTCGGGTGTGTGGGTCGGGGTGTGTGTCGGGCTGTGTGTGTGTGTGTGTCGGGGTGTGTGTGTGTCGGGGGGTGTGTGTGTGTGTCGGGTGTGTGTGTGTGTCGAGGTGTGCGTGTGTGTCGGGGTGTGTGTGTGTCGGCGGGGTGTGTGTGTGTCGGGGTGTGTGTGTGTCGGCGGGGTGTGTGTGTGTCGGGGGGGTGTGTGTGTGTCGGGGGGTGTGTGTGTGTGTCGGGTGTGTGTGTGTGTCGAGGTGTGCGTGTGTGTCGAGGTGTGCGTGTGTGTCGGGGTGTGTGTGTGTCGGCGGGGTGTGTGTGTGTCGGGGTGTGTGTGTGTCGGCGGGGTGTGTGTGTGTCGGGGTGTGTGTGTGTCGGGGGGTGTGTGTGTGTCGGGCTGTGTGTGTGTGTGTCGGGGGGGTGCGGGGTGTCGGGGGGTGTGTGTGTGTCGGGGGGGTGTGTGTGTGTCGGGGGGGTGTGTGTGTGTCGGGGGGGTGTGTGTGTGTCGGGGTGGTGTGTGTGTGTCGGGGGGTTGTGCGGGTGTCGGGGTGTGTGTGTGTGTCGGGGGTGTGTGTGTGTGTCGGGGTGTGTGTGTGTGTCGGGGTGGTGTGTGTGTGTCGGGGTGTGTGTATGTGTCGGGGTGTGTGTGTGTGTCGGGGGGGGTGTGTGTGTGTGTCGGGGTGTGTGTGTGTGTCGGGGTGTGTGTGTGTGTCGGTGGGGTGTGTGTCTGTCGGGGGGGTGTGTGTCGGGGGAGTGTGTGTAGGGCGGTGTGGGTGTGTGTGTGTCGGGGGTGTGTGTGTCTCGGGGGTGTGTTTGTGTCAGGGGTGTCTGTCGGGGGAGTGTGTGTGTCGGGGGTGTGTGTGTGTGTGTCGGACTGCGTGTGTCTGTGTGTGTTGGGGTGTGTGTGTCGGGGGGGTGTGTGTGTGTCGGGGGTGTGTGTGTGTCGGTCGGGGGTGTCTGTGTGTCGGGGTGTGTGTGTGTGTGTGTCGGGGGTGTCTGTGTGTCGGGGTGTGAGTGTGTGTCGGGGGGTGTGCGCGTGTGTGTCGGGGTGTGTGTCGGGGTGTGCATGTGTGTCGGGATGTGCGTGTGTTTGTGTGTCGGGGTGTGTGTGTGTGTCGGGGGGGTGTGTGTGTGTGTCGGGGTGTGCGTGTGTGTCGGGGGGTGTGCGTGTGTGTCGGGGGGTGTGCGTGTGTGTCGGGGTGTGTGTGTGTGTCGGGTGTGTGTGTGTTTGTGTGTGTCAGGGTGTGTGTGTGTGTCGGGGTGTGTGTGTGTGTGTCGGGGGTGTGTGTGTGTCGGGGGTGTGTGTGTGTGTCGGGGGGGTGTGTGTGTGTCGGGTGTGTGTGTGTGTCGAGGTGTGCGTGTGTGTCGGGGTGTGCTTGTGTGTCGGGGGTTGCATGTGTGTCGGTGTGTGTGTGTCAGGGTGTGTGTGTGTGTCGGGGTGTGTGCGTGTGTCGGGGGGTGTGCGTGTGTCGGGGGGTGTGCGTGTGTCGGGGAGTGTGTGTGTTTCGGGGAGTGTGTTTGTGTGTCGGGGGGTGTGTTCGTGTCGGGGTGTGCGTGTGTGTGTCGGGGGGGGTGTGTGTGTGTATGTCGGGGGGGGGTTTTTGTCGGGGGGTGTGTGTGTGAGCCTGTGATGTATGTGTGTGTGTCGGGGGGTGTGTGTGTCTGTCGGGGGTGTGTGTATAGGGGGGGCGTTTGTGTCGGGGGTGTGTGTCGAGGTGTGTGTGCGTGTATGTCGGGGATATGTGTGTGTGCCGGAGGGTGTGTGTGTGTCAGGGGGTGTCTGTGTGGCATTTTGTGTTTGTGTGTGTGTGTGTCGAGGTGTGCGTGTGTGTCGGGGTGTGCGTGTGCGTCGGGGGCTGCATGTGTGTCGGTGTGTGTGTGTCAGGGGTTGTGTGTGTGTCGGGGGTCTGTGTGTGTGTCGGAGGGTGTGTGTGTGTTTTTCGGGGTGTGTGCGTCTGTGTGTGTCGGGGGGGTGTGTGTGTGTCGGCGTGTGTGTGTGTGTCGGGGGGCGTGTGTGTGTCGGGGGGCGTGTGTGTGTCGGGGGGCGTGTGTGTGTCGGGGGGCGTGTGTGTCGGGGGGCGTGTGTGTGTCGGGGGGCGTGTGTGTGTCGGGGGGCGTGTGTGTGTCGGGGGGCGTGTGTGTGTCGGGGGGGTGTGTGTGTGTCGGGGGGGTGTGTGTGTGTGTCGGGGGGGGTGTGTGTGTGTCGGGGGGAGTGTGCGTGTGTCGGGGGGGGGTGTGTGTGTGTCGGGGTGCGTGTTTGTGTCAGGGGGGGTGTGTGTGTGTGTGTGTGTGTGTGTGTGTGTGTGTGTGTGTGTCGGGGGGGTGTTCGTGTCGGGGGTGGTGTTTATGTCGGGGGTGTCTGTCGGGGGGTGTGTGTGTGTCGGGGGGGGTGTGTGTGTCGGGGGGTGTGTGTGTCGGGGGGGGTGTGTGTCGGGGTGTCTGTGTGTGTCGGGGGGTGGGGGGGTGTCTGTCGGGGGGGGGGTTTGTGTCGGGGGAGTGTGTGTAGGGCGGTGTGTGTGTGTGTCGGGGGGTGTGTGTGTGTCGGGGGGTGTGTGTGTGTCGGGGAGTGTGTGTGTGTCGGGGGGTGTGTGTGTGTCTGGGTTGTGTTTGTGTCAGGGGGGGTGTTTATGTCGGGGGTGTCTGTCGGGGGTGTGTGTGTGTGTGTGTCGGAGTGTGTGTGTGTTGCGGTGTGTGTGTGTCGGGGGGTGTGTGTGTGTCGGGGGGTGTGTGTGTGTCTGGGTTGTATTTGTGTCAGGGGGGGTGTTTATGTCAGGGGTGTCAGTCGGGGGAGTGTGTGTGTCGGGGGGGGTGTGTGTGTGTCGGGGGTGTGTGTGTGTCGGGGGGGTGTGTGTCGGGGGTGTGTGTATATTTATAAACTCAGGGATATACCTGTTTATACATTGTATGAATGGAACCGCGTTTATGTGTTCAACCATAAATGTATTTTGATGCTTTGGCAACATAAGATGTACCTTATCATGCCAATAAAGCGATTTGTATTGTATTGTTTTGTGTGTGTGTCGGGGTGGTGTGTGTGTATCGGGGGGAGTGCGGGTGTCGGGGTGTGTGTGTGTGTCGGGGGGGGGGGTGTGTCGGGGTGTGCGTGTGTGTCGGGGGTTGCATGTGTGTCGGGGGTTGCATGTGTGTCGGTGTGTGTGTGTGTGTCGGGGTGTCTGTGTGTGTCGGGGGGTGGGTGTGTGTCGGGGGGTGTGTGTGTCGGGGATGTGTGTGTGTCGGGCTGTGTGTGTGTGTGTGTTGGGGTGTGCGTGTGTCGGGGGTGTGTGTGTGTGTCGGGGGGGGTGTGTGTGTCAGGGGTTGCGTGTGTGTCGGTCAGGGGTGTCTGTGTGTCGGGGGGGTGTGTGTGTGTGTGTGTCGGGGGTGTCTGTGTGTCGGGGTGTGTGTGTCGGGGTGTGTGTGTGTTTCGGGGGGTGAGTGTGTGTCGGGGGGTGTGCATGTGTGTGTTGGGGGTTTGCGTGTGTGTGTCGGGGGTTTGCGTGTGTGTGTCGGGGGTTTGCGTGTGTGTGTCGGGGGGGGGGGGTGTGTGTCGGGGGGTGTGTGTGTGTGTGTCGGGGGGTGTGTGTGTGTGTGTGTGTGTGTGTGTGTGTGTGTGTCAGAGGTGCGTGTGTGTTGGGGTGTGTGTCGGGGTGCGTGTGTGTTGGGGTGTGCGTGTGTGTCGGGGTGTGCGTGTGTGTCGGGGTGTGTGTGTGTTTGTGTATCGGGGTGTGTGTGTCGGGGTGTGTGTGTGTGTCGGGGTGTGTGTGTGTGTCGAGGTGTGCGTGTGTGTCGGGGTGTGCTTGTGTGTCGGGGGTTGCATGTGTGTCGGTGTGTGTGTGTCGGGGTGTGTGCGTGTGTTGGGGGGGGGTGTGTGTGTCGAGGTGTGTGCGTGTGTCGAGGTGTGTGTGTGTGTCGGGGGGTGTGTGTGTGTCGGGGGGGGTGTGTGTGTCGGGAGGGTGTGTGTGTGTGTCGGGGGGTGTGTATGTGTCGGGGTGCGCGTGTGTGAGCCGGTGATGTATGTGTGTGTGTCGGGGGGGGTGTGTGTGTCGGGGGGGGTGTGTGTGGCAGGGGCTGTGTGTGTGTCGGTCGGGGGTGTCTGTGTGTCGGGGTGTGTGTGTCGGGGTGTGTGTGTCGAGGTGTGTGTTTGTTTCGGGGGGTGTGTGTCGGGGGGTGTGCGTGTGTGTGTCGGGGGTTTGCGTGTGTGTGTCGGGTGTGTGTGTCGGGGGGTGCGTGTGTGTCGGGGTGTGTGTCGGTGTGTGCGTGTGTGTCGGGGCGTGCGTGTGTTTGTGTGTCGGGGTGTGTGTGTGTCGGGGTGTGTGTTTGTGTCGGGGTGTGTGTGTGTGTCGGGGGGTGTGTGTGTGTGTCGGGTGTGTGTGTGTGTGTCGAGGTGTGCGTGTGTGTCGGGGTGTGCGTGTGTGTCGGCGGGGTGTGTGTGTGTCGGGGTGCGTGTTTGTGTCGGGGGGAGTGTTTATGTCGGGGGTGTCTGTCGGGGGAGTGTGTGTGTCGGGGTGTGTGCGCGTCGGGGTGTGTGTGTGTCGGCGGGGTGTGTGTGTGTCGGGGTGTGTGTGTGTCGGGGGGGTGTGTGCGTGTCGGGCTGTGTGTGTGTGTGTGTCGGGGGGGTGTGCGGTGTCGGGGGGGTGTGCGGTGTCGGGGGGTGTGTGTGTGTCGGGGGTGTGTGTGTGTCGGGGGGGTGTGTGTGTGTCGGGGGGGTGTGTGTGTGTGTCGGGGTGGTGTGTGTGTGCCGGGGGGGTGTGCGGGTGTCGGGGTGTGTGTGTGTGTCGGGGTGTGTGTGTGTCGGGGTGTCTGTGTGTGTCGGGGGGTGGGTGTGTGTCGGTGGGGTGTGTGTCTGTCGGGGGGGGGTGTGTCGGGGGAGTGTGTGTAGGGCGGTGTGGGTGTGTGTCGGGGGGTGTGTGTGTGTCGGGGGGTGTGTGTGTCTTGGGGGTGTGTTTGTGTCGGGGGGGTGTTTATGTCAGGGGTGTCTGTCGGGGGAGTGTGTGTGTCGGGAGTGTGTGTGTGTGTGTCGGAGTGTGTGTGTGTTTGTGTGTTGGGGTGCGTGTGTCGGGGGGGTGTGTGTGTGTCGGGGGTGAGTGTGTGTCGGGGTGTGTGTGTCGGGGTGTGTGTGTGTTTCGGGGGGTGAGTGTGTGTCGGGGGGTGTGCGCGTGTGTGTCGGGGTGTGTGTCGGGGTGTGCGTGTGTGACGGGGTGTGCGTGTGTTTGTGTGTCGGGGTGTGTGTGTGTCGGGGTGTGTGTGTGTGTCGGGGGGGGTGTGTGTGTGTGTCGGGGTGCGTGTGTGTGTCGGGGGGTGTGCGTGTGTGTCGGGTGTGCGTGTGTGTCGGGGTGTGTGTGTGTCGGGGTGTGTGTGTGTTTGTGTGTCGGGGTGTGTGTATCAGGGTGTGTGTGTGTGTCGAGGGGTGTGTGTGTGTGTGTCGGGGGTGTGTGTGTGTGTCGGGGGGGTGTGTGTGTGTCGGGTGTGCGTGTGTGTCGAGGTGTGCGTGTGTGTCGGGGTGTGCTTGTGTGTCGGGGGTTGCATGTGTGTCGGTGTGTGTGTGTCAGGGTGTGTGTGTGTGTCGGGGTGTGTGCGTGTGTCGGGGAATGTGTGTGTGTGTCGGGGGGGTGTGTGTGTGTGTCGGGGGTGTGTGTGTGTGTGTCGGGGGGGTGTGTGTGTGTGTCGGGGGTGTGTGTTTGTCGGGGTGTGTGTGTGTGTCGGGGGGTGTGTGTGTGTGTCCGGGGGGTGTGACGCCATAATAACAGAAAAAGAACTTCTTGAAAAACTCAAGGACCTGCGACCAGGAAAAGCTTGCGGGACAGACGGCATACTAAACGAGATGATTAAACACGCAGACGACAAACTGAAACTGGCTATCCTAAAACTCTTCAACTTGGTTCTGAGTGTCGGTTATTTCCCTGACATCTGGAACAAAGGACTCATAACACCCATATACAAAAGTGGGGACAAAATCGACCCAAACAACTATCGAGGCATCTGTGTAAACAGTAACCTGGGGAAGGTATTCTGTAGCATCATAAACAAAAGACTTATAAACTTCCTTGAAGAGCACAATGTCTTGAGTAAAAGCCAAATTGGATTCCTGCCAAACTATAGAACATCCGATCATATCTTCACCCTACAGACCCTAATTGACAAACACGTTCACCATAACAAAAGCAAAATCTACGCATGCTTTGTAGATTTCCAGAAGGCTTTCGACTCCATCTGGCATGACGGTTTATTCCTGAAACTTATCGAAAGCGGGGTAGGAGGGAAAACATATGATGTAATTAAATCAATGTATACAAACAATAAATGTGCAGTTAAAATTGGAGACAAACAAACAAAATACTTCCCACAGGGGCGGGGGGTGACGCAGGGCTCGCCAATCTCACCGACACTCTTTAATATTTACATTAATGGATTGGCAAAACTACTTGAACAATCTACAGCACCCGGCCTCACCCTATATGAATCCAAGGTTAAATTCCTCCTCTATGCCGACGACCTGGTTCTGCTGTCACCAACTAAGGAGGGTCTACAGCAGAACCTGGACCTGCTGGAGTCGTACTGCCAGACTTGGGCCCTGACAATAAATCCCCAAAAAACCAAAGTCCTTGTGTTCCAGCAAAGATCCAAACAACATGGACCCACAATAAATTTCACAGTAGGAACAACCAAAATTGAACAAACCACTCACTACACATACTTGGGCTTAAAAATCAGTTCTACGGGAAACTTCAAACTGGCTGTGAATGAACTGAAAGAGAAAGCAAGAAGGGCTTTCTATGCCATCAAAAAATCAATCCAAATAGAAATCCCAATTAGCATTTAGCTCAAAATTTTCAAATCAGTAATTGAACCAATTGCACTCTATGGCAGTGAGGTCTGGGGACCACTAACACAACAAGATTTTGCAAAATGGGACAAACACCCAATTGAGATCCTACATGCGGAATTCTGTAAAAGTATCCTCCGGACTCAAAGGAAAACAGTAAACAACGCATGCAGGGCGGAACTAGGCCAATACCCATTAATAATCACTATCCAAAAAAGAGCCACCAAATTTTGGAATCACCTACAAATGAGCAACCCCCAATGCTATCACTACGACGCCCTGAAATGCCAAGAGCTGACCATAAAGAAGAATACCCTCAGTCAACTAGTCCTGGGACTCAATAAAGTAACTAATAACAATACTAACAATAACCAGCCCCAGGACAGTGACAGGGTAACACAAAGAATTCGACCCAACACAATCGTCGCTAAGCAAAAGGAAAAATATCTGTCATATTGGGCAGAAACAACAAAAACCCAAAGCAAACTCAATTGCTACTTGGCCCTAAACAGACAATACAACATAGCTGATTACCTGACCATGGTAAAGGATAACAAACTGAGAAGAACCTTGACAAGGTACAGACTTAGCGAACATAGCCTAGCGATCGAAAAAGGCAGACACAGGCAGACCAGGCTGCCAAGAGAAGACAGGATATGCTCTCACTGCAGTCAGGGAGTAGTTGAGACAGAGATGCACTTCCTCACAGCCTGTGGAAAATATCAGGGCATCAGAGAGAATTTCTATCAAAAATCTCACAAATATGCCCTGAATTCAGAAATCTGACTGACAACCAAAAACTCCCATTCCTACTGGGGGAGGAGAGAAGCTGTGTAACACTGGCGGCACACTATGTTACAGCTTGCCATGAACAGAGGGACAACCAGTAAACTAAGACAAGAGTATATATAAACAAGGCGAAAATATATTTATAAACTCAGGGATATACCTGTTTATACACTGTATGAATGGAACCGCGTTTATGTGTTCAACCATAAATGTATTTTGATGCTTTGGCAACATAAGATGTACCTTATCATGCCAATAAAGCGATTTGTATTGTATTGTATTGTATTGTGTCGGGGGGTGTGTGCGTCGGGGGAGTGTGTGTAGGGCGGTGTGTGTGTGTGTTGGGGGGTGTGTGTGTGTCGGGGGGTGTGTGTGTGTCGGGGGTGTGTGTGTGTCTGGGTTGTGTTTGTGTCAGGGGGGGTGTTTTTGTCGGGGGTGTCTGTCGGGGGTGTGTGTGTGTGTGTGTCGGAGTGTGTGTGTGTCGGGGGGGTGTTTGTGTCGGGGGGGTGTTTATGTCAGGGGTGTCTGTCGGGGGAGTGTGTGTGTCGGAGTGTGTGTGTGTTTCTGTGTCGGGGGGGTGTGTGTCGGGGGTGTGTGTGTGTCGGGGGGGTGTGTGTGTGTCGGGGGGGTGTGTGTGTGTCGGGGGGGTGTGTGTGTGTCGGGGGGGTGTGTGTGTGTCGGGGGGGTGTGTGTGTGTCGGGGGGGTGTGTGTGTGTCGGGGGTGTGTGTGTGTGTGTCGGGGGGGTGTGTGTGTGTCGGGGGGGTGTGTGTGTGTCGGGGGGTGTGTGTGTGTCGGGGTGGTGTGTGTGTATCGGGGGGAGTGCGGGTGTCGGGGTGTGTGTGTGTGTCGGGGGGGGGGTGTGTGTGTGTGTCGGGGTGTGCGTGTGTGTCGGGGGTTGCATGTGTGTCGGGGGTTGCATGTGTGTCGGTGTGTGTGTGTGTCGGGGTGTCTGTGTGTGTCGGGGGGTGGGTGTGTGTCGGGGGGTGTGTGTGTGTCGGGGATGTGTGTGTGTCGGGCTGTGTGTGTGTGTGTGTTGGGGTGTGTGTGTGTCGGGGGGTGTGTGTGTGTCGGGCGGGGTGTGCGTGTGTCGGGGGTGTGTGTGTGTGTCGGGGGGGTGTGTGTGTCAGGGGTTGCGTGTGTGTCGGTCAGGGGTGTCTGTGTGTCGGGGTGTGTGTGTGTGTGTCGGGGGTGTCTGTGTGTCGGGGTGTGTGTGTCGGGGTGTGTGTGTGTTTCGGGGGGTGAGTGTGTGTCGGGGGGTGTGCGTGTGTGTGTCGGGGGGTGTGTGTGTGTGTGTCGGGGGTTTGCGTGTGTGTGTCGGGGGTTTGCGTGTGTGTGTCGGGGGGTGTGTGTGTGTGTCGGGGGGTGTGTGTGTGTGTGTCGGGGGGTGTGTGCGTGTGTGTGTGTGTGTGTGTGTGTGTGTGTGTGTGTGTGTCGGGGGTGCGTGTGTGTTGGGGTGTGTGTCGGGGTGTGTGTGTGTCGGGGGTCTGTGTGTGTGTCGGGGGTGTGCGTGTGTGTCGGGGGTGTGCGTGTGTGTCGGGGTGTGCGTGTGTGTCGGGGTGTGCGTGTGTGTCGGGGTGTGCGTGTGTGTCGGGGTGTGCGTGTGTGTTGGGGTGTGTGTCGGGGTGTGTGTGTGTCGGGGGTCTGTGTGTGTGTCGGGGGTGTGCGTGTGTGTCGGGGGTGTGCGTGTGTGTCGGGGTGTGCGTGTGTGTCGGGGTGTGCGTGTGTGTCGGGGTGTGCGTGTGTGTCGGGGTGTGTGTGTGTTTGTGTATCGGGGTGTGTGTGTCGGCCCTAAACAGACAATACAACATAGCTGATTACCTGACCATGGTAAAGGATAACAAACTGAGAAGAACCTTGACAAGGTACAGACTTAGCGAACATAGCCTTGCGATCGAAAAAGGCAGACACAGGCAGACCAGGCTGCCAAGAGAAGACAGGATATGCTCTCACTGCAGTCAGGGAGTAGTTGAGACAGAGATGCACTTCCTCACAGCCTGTGGAAAATATCAGGGCATCAGAGAGAATTTCTATCAAAAATTCTCACAAATATGCCCTGAATTCAGAAATCTGACTGACAACCAAAAACTCCCATTCCTACTGGGGGAGGAGAGAAGCTGTGTAACACTGGCGGCACACTATGTTACAGCTTGCCATGAACAGAGGGACAACCAGTAAACTAAGACAAGAGTATATATAAACAAGGCGAAAATATATTTATAAACTCAGGGATATACCTGTTTATACACTGTATGAATGGAACCGCGTTTATGTGTTCAACCATAAATGTATTTTGATGCTTTGGCAACATAAGATGTACCTTATCATGCCAATAAAGCGATTTGTATTGTATTGTATTGTGTGTGTGTGTCGGGGGGGTGTGTGTGTCGGGGTGTGTGTGTGTGTGTCGGGGGTTTTGTGTGTGTCGAGGTGTGCGTGTGTGTCGGGGTGTGCTTGTGTGTCGGGGGTTGCATGTGTGTTGGTGTGTGTGTGTCAGGGTGTGCGTGTGAGTCGGGGTGTGTGCGTGTGTTGGGGGGGTGTGTGTGTGTCGAGGTGTGTGCGTGTGTCGAGGTGTGTGTGTGTGTGTGTCGGGGGTGTGTGTGTGTCGGGGGGTGTGTGTGTGTCGGGAGGGTGTGTGTGTGTGTCGGGGGGTGTGTATGTGTCGGGGTGCGCGTGTGTGAGCCGGTGATGTATGTGTGTGTGTCGGGGGGTGTGTGTGTGTCGGGGGGGGTGTGTCTGTCAGGGGCTGTGTGTGTGTCGGTCGGGGGTGTCTGTGTGTCGGGGTGTGTGTGTGCGTGTGTGTGTCGGGGGTTTGCGTGTGTGTGTCGGGTGTGTGTGTCGGGGGGTGCGTGTGTGTCGGGGTGTGTGTCGGGGTGTGCGTGTGTGTCGGGGTGTGCGTGTGTTTGTGTGTCGGGGTGTGTGTGTGTCGGGGTGTGTGTGTGTGTCGGGGTGTGTGTGTGTGTCGGGGGGTGTGTGTGTGTGTCGGGGAGTGTGTGTGTGTGTCGGGTGTGTGTGTGTGTCGAGGTGTGCGTGTGTGTCGGGGTGTGCGTGTGTCGGCGGGGTGTGTGTGTGTCGGGGTGCGTGTTTGTGTCGGGGGGGGTGTTTATGTCGGGGGTGTCTGTCGGGGGAGTGTGTGTGTCGGGGTGTGTACGCGTCGGGGTGTGTGTGTGTCGGCGGGGTGTGTGTGTGTCGGGGGGGTGTGTGTGTGTCGGGCTGTGTGTGTGTGTGTGTCGGGGGGGGTGCGGTGTCGGGGGGTGTGTGTGTGTCGGGGGTGTGTGTGTGTCGGGGTTGTGTGTGTGTGTCGGGGGGTGTGTGTGTGTCGGGGTGGTGTGTGTGTGTCGGGGGTGTGTGTGTGTCGGGGGTGTGTGTGTGTGTCGGGGGGGTGTGTGTGTGTCGGGGGTGTGTGTGTGTCGGGGGTGTGTGTGTGTGTCGGGGGGGTGTGTGTGTGTCGGGGTGGTGTGTGTGTGTCGGGGGGGTGTGCGGGTGTCGAGGTGTGTGTGTGTCGGGGTGTCTGTGTGTGTCGGGGGGTGGGTGTGTGTCGGTGGGGTGTGTGTCTGTCGGTGGGGGTGTGTGTCGGGGGAGTGTGTGTAGGGCGGTGTGTGGGTGTGTGTCGGGGGGTGTGTGTGTGTCGGGGGGTGTGTGTGTCTCGGGGGTGTGTTTCTGTCGGGGGGGGTGTTTATGTCAGGGGTGTCTGTCGGGGGAGTGTGTGTGTCGGGGGTGTGTGTGTGTGTGTCGGAGTGTGTGTGTGTTTGTGTGTTGGGGTGTGTGTGTCGGGGGGGTGTGCGTGTGTCGGGGGTGAGTGTGTGTCGGGGTGTGTGTGTCGGGGTGTGTGTGTGTTTCGGGGGGTGAGTGTGTGTCGGGGGGTGTGCGCGTGTGTGTGTCGGGGTGTGCGTGTGTGACGGGGTGTGCGTGTGTTTGTGTGTCGGGGTGTGTGTGTGTCGGGGTGTGTGTGTGTCGGGGTGTGTGTGTGTGTCGGGGGGGGTGTGTGTGTGTGTCGGGGTGTGTGTGTGTGTCGGGGGGTGTGCGTGTGTGTCGGGTGTGCGTGTGTGTCGGGGTGTGTGTGTGTTTGTGTGTCGGGGTGTGTGTATCAGGGTGTGTGTGTGTGTCGGGGGGTGTGTGTGTGTGTGTCGGGGGTGTGTGTGTGTGTCGGGGGGGTGTGTGTGTGTCGGGTGTGCGTGTGTGTCGAGGTGTGCGTGTGTGTCGGGGTGTGCTTGTGTGTCGGGGGTTGCATGTGTGTCGGTGTGTGTGTGTCAGGGTGTGTGTGTGTGTCGGGGTGTGTGCGTGTGTCGGGGAATGTGTGTGTGTGTCGGGGGTGTGTGTGTGTGTGTCGGGTGTGTGTGTCGGGGTGTGTGTGTGTGTCGGGGGGTGTGTGTGTGTCGGGGAGTGTGTGTGTGTGTCGGGGGGGTGTGTGTGTGTGTGTCGGGGGGGTGTGTGTGTGCGTGTCGGGGTGTGTGTGTGTGTCGGGGCGTGTGTGTGTGTCGGGGGGTGTGTGTGTGTCGGGGGGTGTGCGTGTGTCGGGGTGTGTGCGTGTCGGGGGGTGTGTGTGTGTCGGGGGGTGTGTGTGTGTGTCGGGGGGGTGTGTGTGTCGGGGGGTGTGTGTGTCGGGGGGGGTGTGTGTCGGGGGGTGTGTGCGTCGGGGGGTGTGTGCGTCGGGGGGGTGTGTGTGTGTCGGGGGGTGTGTGTGTCGGGGGGTGTGTGTGTCGGGGGGTGTGTGTGTCGGGGAGTGTGTGTGTGTCGGGGGGTGTGTGTGTCGGGTGGTGTGTGTGTCGGGGGGTGTGTGTGTCGGGGTGTGTGTGTGTGTCGGGGTGTGTGTGTGTCGGGAGGTGTGTGTGTGTCGGAGGGTGTGCGCGTGTCGGAGGGTGTGCGCGTGTCGGGGGGTGTGCGCGTGTCGGGGGGTGTGCGCGTGTCGGGGGGTGTGCGCGTGTCGGAGTGTGTGTGCGCGTGTGTCGGGGGGTGTGTGTGTGTCGGGGATGTGCGTGTGTCGGGGGGTGTGCGTGTGTCAGGGCTGTGTCGGGGTGTGTGTGCGTGTGTCAGGGTGTGTGTGTGTGTCGGGGTGTGTGCGCGTGTCGGGGGGTGTGCGCGTGTCGGAGTGTGTGTGCGCGCGTGTGTCGGGGGGTGTGCGTGTGTCGGGGGTGTGCGTGTGTCGGGGGGTGTGCGTGTGTCAGGGCTGTGTCGGGGTGTGTGTGCGTGTGTCAGGGTGTGTGTGTGTGTCGGGGTGTGTGTGTGTGTCGGGTTGTGTGTGTGTGTCCGGGGGATGTGTGTATGTGTGTCGGGGGGTGTGTGTGTGTGTCGGGGGGTGTGTGTGTGTCGGGGGGTGTGTGTGTGTCGGGGTGTGTGTGTGTGTCGGGGGGTGTGTGTGTGTGTCGGGGGGTGTGTGTGTGTGTCGGGTGTGTGTGTGTGTCGAGGTGTGCGTGTGTGTCGGGGTGTGCGTGTGTGTCGGCGGGGTGTGTGTGTGTCGGGGTGCGTGTTTGTGTCGGGGGGGTGTTTATGTCGGGGGTGTCTGTCGGGGGAGTGTGTGTGTCGGGGTGTGTGCGCGTCGGGGTGTGTGTGTGTCGGCGGGGTGTGTGTGTGTCGGGGGGGTGTGTGTGTGTCGGGCTGTGTGTGTGTGTGTGTCGGGGGGGTGTGCGGGTGTCGGGGGGTGTGTGTGTGTCGGGCGTGTGTGTGTGTCGGGGGTGTGTGTGTGTGTCGGGGGGGTGTGTGTGTGTCGGGGTAGTGTGTGTGTGTCGGGGTGTGTGTGTGTGTCGGGGTGTGTGTGTAGGGCGGTGTGGGTGTGTGTCGGGGGGTGTGTGTGTGTCGGGGGGTGTGTGTGTCTTGGGGGTGTGTTTGTGTCGGGGGGGTGTTTATGTCAGGGGTGTCTGTCGGGGGAGTGTGTGTGTCGGGGGTGTGTGTGTGTGTGTCGGAGTGTGTGTGTGTTTGTGTGTTGGGGTGTGTGTGTCGGGGGCGAGTGTGTGTCGGGGTGTGTGTGTCGGGGTGTGTGTGTGTTTCGGGGGGTGAGTGTGTGTCGGGGGGTGTGCGCGTGTGTGTCGGGGTGTGCGTCGGGGTGTGCGTGTGTGTCGGGGTGTGCATGTGTTTGTGTGTCGGGGTGTGTGTGTGTCGGGGTGTGTGTGTGTCGGGGTGTGTGTGTGTGTCGGGGGGGGTGTGTGTGTGTCGGGGTGTGTGTGTGTGTCGGGGGGTGTGCGTGTGTGTCGGGTGTGCGTGTGTGTCGGGGTGTGTGTGTGTTTGTGTGTCGGGGTGTGTGTGTGTCGGGGGGTGTGTGTGTGTGTGTGTCGGGGGTGTGTGTGTGTGTCGGTGGGGGGTGTGTGTGTCGGGTGTGTGTGTGTGTCGAGGCGTGCGTGTGTGTCAGGGTGTGCTTGTGTGTCGGGGGTTGCATGTGTGTCGGTGTGTGTGTCAGGGTGTGTGTGTGTGTCGGGGTGTGTGCGTGTGTCGGGGAATGTCTGTGTGTGTCGGGGGGGGTGTGTGTGTCGGGTGTGTGTGTGTGTCGGGGGGTGTGTGTGTGTCGGGGAGTGTGTGTGTGTGTCGGGGGGGTGTGTGTGTCGGGGGGGTGTGTGTGTGTGTGTGTTGGGGTGGGTGTCGGGGGTGTGTGCGTGTCGGGGTGTGTGTGTGTGTCGGGGCGTGTGTGTGTGTCGGGGTGTGTGTGTGTGTCGGGGGGTGTGCGTGTCGGGGTGTGTGTGTGTGTCGGGGTGTGTGTGTGTGTCGGGGCGTGTGTGTGTGTCGGGGTGTGTGTGTGTGTCGGGGCGTGTGTGTGTGTCGGGGGGTGTGCGTGTCGGGGTGTGTGTGTGTTGGGGGGTGTGTGTGTGTCGGGGTGTGTGTGTGTCGGGGGGTGTGTGTGTCGGGGGGTGTGTGCGTCGGGGGGTGTGTGCGTCGGGGGGGTGTGTGTGTGTCGGGGGGGTGTGCGGGTGTCGGGGTGTGTGTGTGTGTCGGGTGTGTGTGTGTGTCGAGGTGTGCGTGTGTGTCGGGGTGTGTGTGTGTCGGCGGGGTGTGTGTGTGTCGGCGGGGTGTGTGTGTGTCGGGGTGTGTGTGTGTCGGGGGGGTGTGTGTGTGTCGGGGGGTGTGTGTGTGTGTTGGGTGTGTGTGTGTGTCGAGGTGTGCGTGTGTGTCGGGGTGTTTGTGTGTCGGCGGGGTGTGTGTGTGTCGGGGTGTGTGTGTGTCGGGGTGTGTGTGTGTCGGGGGGGTGTGTGTGTGTCGGGCTGTGTGTGTGTGTGTCGGGGGGGTGTGTGTGTGTCGGGCTGTGTGTGTGCTATCACTACGACGCCCTGAAATGCCAAGAGCTGACCATAAAGAAGAATACCCTCAGTCAACTAGTCCTGGGACTCAATAAAGTAACTAATAACAATACTAACAATAACCAGCCCCAGGACAGTGACAGGGTAACACAAAGAATTCGACCCAACACAATCGTCGCTAAGCAAAAGGAAAAATATCTGTCATATTGGGCAGAAACAACAAAAACCCAAAGCAAA
Source organism: Somniosus microcephalus (assembly GCF_052327205.1). Lineage (NCBI taxonomy): Eukaryota > Metazoa > Chordata > Chondrichthyes > Squaliformes > Somniosidae > Somniosus > Somniosus microcephalus. The sequence goes on from NW_028226040.1 coordinate 22,302, forward strand.
CTCAATTGCTACTTGGCCCTAAACAGACAATACAACATAGCTGATTACCTGACCATGGTAAAGGATAACAAACTGAGAAGAACCTTGACAAGGTACAGACTTAGCGAACATAGCCTAGCGATCGAAAAAGGCAGACACAGGCAGACCAGGCTGCCAAGAGAAGACAGGATATGCTCTCACTGCAGTCAGGGAGTAGTTGAGACAGAGATGCACTTCCTCACAGCCTGTGGAAAATATCAGGGCATCAGAGAGAATTTCTATCAAAAATTCTCACAAATATGCCCTGAATTCAGAAATCTGACTGACAACCAAAAACTCCCATTCCTACTGGGGGAGGAGAGAAGCTGTGTAACACTGGCGGCACACTATGTTACAGCTTGCCATGAACAGAGGGACAACCAGTAAACTAAGACAAGAGTATATATAAACAAGGCGAAAATATATTTATAAACTCAGGGATATACCTGTTTATACACTGTATGAATGGAACCGCGTTTATGTGTTCAACCATAAATGTATTTTGATGCTTTGGCAACATAAGATGTACCTTATCATGCCAATAAAGCGATTTGTATTGTATTGTATTGTATTGTGTGTGTGTGTCGGGGGGTGTGTGTGTGTCTGGGTTGTGTTTGTGTCAGGGGGGGTGTTTATGTCAGGGGTGTCTGTCGGGGGAGTGTGTGTGTCGGGGGTGTGTGTGTCGGAGTGTGTGTGTCGGGGATGTGTGTGTGTCGGGCTGTGTGTGTGTGTGTGTCGGGGTGTGTGTGTGTGTCGGGGGGTGTGCGTGTGTGTCGGGTGTGCGTGTGTGTCGGGGTGTGTGTGTGTTTGTGTGTCGGGGTGTGTGTATCAGTGTGTGTGTGTGTGTCGGGGGTGTGTGTGTGTCAGGGGTGTGTGTGTGTGTCGGGGGGTGTGTGTGTGTCGGGTGTGCGTGTGTGTCGAGGTGTGCGTGTGTGTCGGGGTGTGCTTGTGTGTCGGGGGTTGCATGTGTGTCGGTGTGTGTGTCAGGGTGTGTGTGTGTGTCGGGGTGTGTGCGTGTGTCGGGGAATGTGTATGTGTGTCGGGGGTGTGTGTGTGTGTGTCGGGGTGTGTGCGTGTGTCGGGGTGTGTGCGTGTGTCGGGGAATGTGTATGTGTGTCGGGGGGGTGTGTGTGTGTGTCGGGGGTGTGTGTGTGTCGGAGTGTGTGTGTGTGTGTCGGGGGGGTGTGTGTGTGTGTGTCGGGGTGGGTGTCGGGGTGTGTGCGTGTCGGGGTGTGTGTGTGTGTCGGGGCGTGTGTGTGTGTCGGGGGGTGTGTGTGTGTCGGGGGTGTGTGTGTGTCGGGGGTGTGTGTGTGTCGGGGGGTGTGTGTGTCGGGGTGTGTGTGTGTCGGGGGGTGTGTGCGTCAGGGGGTGTGTGCGTCGGGGGGGGGTGTGTGTGTCGGGGGGTGTGTGTGTCGGGGGGTGTGTGTGTCGGGGAGTGTGTGTGTGTCGGGGGGTGTGTGTGTCGGGTGGTGTGTGTGTCGGGGGGTGTGTGTGTCGGGGGGTGTGTGTGTGTCGGGGTGTGTGTGTGTCGGGGTGTGCGTGTGTCGGGGAATGTGTGTGTGTGTCGGGGGGGTGTGTGTGTGTGTCGGGGGTGTGTGTGTGTCGGGGGGTGTGTGTGTGTCGGGGAGTGTGTGTGTGTGTCGGGTGTGCGTGTGTGTCGGGGTGTGTGTGTGTTTGTGTGTCGGGATGTGTGTATCAGTGTGTGTGTGTGTGTCGGGGGTGTGTGTGTGTCAGGGGTGTGTGTGTGTGTCGGGGGGGTGTGTGTGTGTCGGGTGTGCGTGTGTGTCGAGGTGTGCGTGTGTGTCGGGGTGTGCTTGTGTGTCGGGGGTTGCATGTGTGTCGGTGTGTGTGTCAGGGTGTGTGTGTGTGTCGGGGTGTGTGCGTGTGTCGGGGAATGTGTATGTGTGTCGGGGGGGTGTGTGTGTGTGTCGGGGTGTGTGCGTGTGTCGGGGTGTGTGCGTGTGTCGGGGAATGTGTATGTGTGTCGGGGGGGTGTGTGTGTGTGTCGGGGGTGTGTGTGTGTCGGAGTGTGTGTGTGTGTCGGGGGGTGTGTGTGTGTGTCGGGGGGGTGTGTGTGTGTGTGTCGGGGTGGGTGTCGGGGTGTGTGCGTGTCGGGGTGTGTGTGTGTGTCGGGGCGTGTGTGTGTGTCGGGGGGTGTGTGTGTGTCGGGGGTGTGTGTGTGTCGGGGGGTGTGTGTGTCGGGGTGTGTGTGTGTCGGGGGGTGTGTGCGTCAGGGGGTGTGTGCGTCGGGGGGGGTGTGTGTGTGTCGGGGGGTGTGTGTGTCGGGGGGTGTGTGTGTCGGGGAGTGTGTGTGTGTCGGGGGGTGTGTGTGTCGGGTGGTGTGTGTGTCGGGGGGTGTGTGTGTCGGGGGGTGTGTGTGTGTCGGGGTGTGTGTGTGTCGGGGTGTGTGCGTGTGTCGGGGAATGTGTGTGTGTGTCGGGGGGGTGTGTGTGTGTGTCGGGGGTGTGTGTGTGTCGGGGGGTGTGTGTGTGTCGGGGAGTGTGTGTGTGTGTCGGGGGGGTGTGTGTGTCGGGGGTGTGTGTGTGTGTGTGTCAGGGTGGGTGTCGGGGTGTGTGTCAGGGGTGTGTGCGTGTCGGGGTGTGTGTGTGTGTCGGGGCGTGTGTGTGTGTCGGGGGGTGTGTGTGTGTCGGGGGGTGTGCGTGTCGGGGTGTGTGTGTGTCGGGGGGTGTGTGTGTGTCGGGGGTGTGTGTGTGTGTCGGGGGTGTGTGTGTGTCGGGGTGTGTGTGTGTCGGGGGGTGTGTGTGTCGACAACACGTACCACTCTTTAACCTATCATAGAAAAAGATAAAACTTAACATGAAATCCTTATATATTTCGACCTGGAATATCCAAGGTCTACGCTCTTCACTGCGAGAAGTGAAGAGTAGGACCCCAGAGTTCATAGAGGAAACTAAAGATCTAGATATTATCATTTTACAGGAAACTTGGTATAAAGGAAAAGGACACACCGGCTGTCCCCAAGGGTACACTGAGCTAGTGGTCCCCTCCAATAAATTACCAAGTGTAACCCAAGGCAGAGACTCCGGAGGCATACTGATCTGGTTTAAAACAGAACTTAAGAATTACATCAAATTTATAAAAAAGGGCGAAAACCATATGTGGCTCAAACTTGAGAGGGAGATTATCTCAAACACCCAAGATGTTTACATTTGCGCACTTTATATCCCTCCAATCGATTCCCCGTACTACAAAGAGGACACCTTCTCCAACATGGAGGGGGAAATTATCCAATACCAGGCCCAGGGGAACGTGTTGATCTGTGGGGACCTCAATTCAAGAACGGGCGAAGAACCAGACTTCACCAATAATCAGGGAAACAATTACGTATTCGGGAATAACCACTTTGACATCCCTTCCCTTCCATACAGGCATAACTGCGACAAGCAGTCAAATACCAACGGTAAACAGCTACTACAGCTCTGTCGAAACCTGGGTCTGTACATTGTCAATGGTAGGTTCATAGGAGACCTCCTAGGAAGATCGATCTACTGCTCACCTCTTGGCTGCAGCACAGTAGACTATATGATTACAGACTTGGACCCATCCTCTTTCAGAGCATTCACAGTCAAACCACAAACAACACTGTCAGATCACAGTCAAATTACTATGTTTCTCAAAAAGACAGAAACAAACAACATAGAAACACAACCCAGTAAACTGTACAACACCAAAAAATCGTACAGATGGGCCAAAAACGACACGGAAAAATACCAGAAAACAATTAGCAATGCATCAACTCAAGCTCTCTTAGACACCTTTCTGGATAACATATACACTCACAATAAAGAAGGCGTAAACCGGGCAGTTAGTAAACTAAACAATATTTTTGATAATTTGGCAACAAATGCAAACTTGAAAGCTCGCAAGAACAAACCCAAAACAAAAAACTATGAAAAATGGTTTGACCATGATTGCCATAACATGAGGAAAAAACTTAGAAAACTATCAAACCAAAAACACAGACATCCAGAAAACGAGGAATTACGCCTTACTTATTGTCAGACGCTAACACAATACAGAAACACACTCAGGACCAAAAAAGAGCAATTTATTAAGAATACACTCAGCTCCATGGAGGAATCCATTGAGTCGAATTGTTTCTGGGACAACTTGAAAACACTACACAAAAAACAACACGACGATTTGTCCATTCAAAATGGGGACACATGGGTAAACCACTTTGAAAAATTATACCAGAAAAACACACTAGGACCAGAGCAACACCAAATACGCAAAAAACTTGAAAAGCTTGAAATGGCCATAAAAGATAACCAAAACCCGCTAGACGCCATAATAACAGAAAAAGAACTTCTTGAAAAACTCAAGGACCTGCGACCAGGAAAAGCTTGCGGGACAGACGGCATACTAAACGAGATGATTAAACACGCAGACGACAAACTGAAACTGGCTATCCTAAAACTCTTCAACTTGGTTCTGAGTGTCGGTTATTTCCCTGACATCTGGAACAAAGGACTCATAACACCCATATACAAAAGTGGGGACAAAATCGACCCAAACAACTATCGAGGCATCTGTGTAAACAGTAACCTGGGGAAGGTATTCTGTAGCATCATAAACAAAAGACTTATAAACTTCCTTGAAGAGCACAATGTCTTGAGTAAAAGCCAAATTGGATTCCTGCCAAACTATAGAACATCCGATCATATCTTCACCCTACAGACCCTAATTGACAAACACGTTCACCATAACAAAAGCAAAATCTACGCATGCTTTGTAGATTTCCAGAAGGCTTTCGACTCCATCTGGCATGACGGTTTATTCCTGAAACTTATCGAAAGCGGGGTAGGAGGGAAAACATATGATGTAATTAAATCAATGTATACAAACAATAAATGTGCAGTTAAAATTGGAGACAAACAAACAAAATACTTCCCACAGGGGCGGGGGGTGACGCAGGGCTCGCCAATCTCACCGACACTCTTTAATATTTACATTAATGGATTGGCAAAACTACTTGAACAATCTACAGCACCCGGCCTCACCCTATATGAATCCAAGGTTAAATTCCTCCTCTATGCCGACGACCTGGTTCTGCTGTCACCAACTAAGGAGGGTCTACAGCAGAACCTGGACCTGCTGGAGTCGTACTGCCAGACTTGGGCCCTGACAATAAATCCCCAAAAAACCAAAGTCCTTGTGTTCCAGCAAAGATCCAAACAACATGGACCCACAATAAATTTCACAGTAGGAACAACCAAAATTGAACAAACCACTCACTACACATACTTGGGCTTAAAAATCAGTTCTACGGGAAACTTCAAACTGGCTGTGAATGAACTGAAAGAGAAAGCAAGAAGGGCTTTCTATGCCATCAAAAAATCAATCCAAATAGAAATCCCAATTAGCATTTAGCTCAAAATTTTCAAATCAGTAATTGAACCAATTGCACTCTATGGCAGTGAGGTCTGGGGACCACTAACACAACAAGATTTTGCAAAATGGGACAAACACCCAATTGAGATCCTACATGCGGAATTCTGTAAAAGTATCCTCCGGACTCAAAGGAAAACAGTAAACAACGCATGCAGGGCGGAACTAGGCCAATACCCATTAATAATCACTATCCAAAAAAGAGCCACCAAATTTTGGAATCACCTACAAATGAGCAACCCCCAATGCTATCACTACGACGCCCTGAAATGCCAAGAGCTGACCATAAAGAAGAATACCCTCAGTCAACTAGTCCTGGGACTCAATAAAGTAACTAATAACAATACTAACAATAACCAGCCCCAGGACAGTGACAGGGTAACACAAAGAATTCGACCCAACACAATCGTCGCTAAGCAAAAGGAAAAATATCTGTCATATTGGGCAGAAACAACAAAAACCCAAAGCAAACTCAATTGCTACTTGGCCCTAAACAGACAATACAACATAGCTGATTACCTGACCATGGTAAAGGATAACAAACTGAGAAGAACCTTGACAAGGTACAGACTTAGCGAACATAGCCTAGCGATCGAAAAAGGCAGACACAGGCAGACCAGGCTGCCAAGAGAAGACAGGATATGCTCTCACTGCAGTCAGGGAGTAGTTGAGACAGAGATGCACTTCCTCACAGCCTGTGGAAAATATCAGGGCATCAGAGAGAATTTCTATCAAAAATCTCACAAATATGCCCTGAATTCAGAAATCTGACTGACAACCAAAAACTCCCATTCCTACTGGGGGAGGAGAGAAGCTGTGTAACACTGGCGGCACACTATGTTACAGCTTGCCATGAACAGAGGGACAACCAGTAAACTAAGACAAGAGTATATATAAACAAGGCGAAAATATATTTATAAACTCAGGGATATACCTGTTTATACACTGTATGAATGGAACCGCGTTTATGTGTTCAACCATAAATGTATTTTGATGCTTTGGCAACATAAGATGTACCTTATCATGCCAATAAAGCGATTTGTATTGTATTGTATTGTATTGTGTGTGTGTGTCGGGGGGTGTGTGTGTGTCTGGGTTGTGTTTGTGTCAGGGGGGGTGTTTATGTCAGGGGTGTCTGTCGGGGGAGTGTGTGTGTCGGGGGTGTGTGTGTCGGAGTGTGTGTGTCGGGGGGGTGTGTGTGTGTCGGGGGTGTGTGTGTGTCGGGGGTGTGTGTGTGTCGGGGGGGTGTGTGTGTGTCGGGGGGGAGTGTGTGTGTCGGGTGTGTGTGTGTGTCGAGGTGTGCGTGTGTGTCGGGGTGTGCTTGTGTGTCGGGGGTTGCATGTGTGTCGGGGTGTGTGTGTCAGGGTGTGTGTGTGTGTCAGGGTGTGTGTGTGTGTCGGGGTGTGTGCGTGTGTCGGGGGGTGTGCGTGTGTCGGGGGGTGTGCGTGTGTCGGGGGGTGTGCGTGTGTCGGGGAGTGTGTTTGTGTGTCGGGGGGTGCGTGTGTGTATGTCGGGGGGGTGTTTTTGTCGGGGGGTGTGTGTGTGAGCCTGTGATGTATGTGTGTGTGTCGGGGGGTGTGTGTGTCTGTCGGGGGTGTGTGTATAGGGGGGGCGTTTGTGTCGGGGGTGTGTGTCGAGGTGTGTGTGCGTGTATGTCGGGGATATGTGTGTGTGTCGGGGGGTGTGTGTGTGTCGGGGGGTGTCTGTGTGGCATTTTGTGTTTGTGTGTGTGTGTGTCGAGGTGTGCGTGTGTGTCGGGGTGTGCGTGTGCGTCGGGGGTTGCATGTGTGTCGGTGTGTGTCTGTCAGGGGTTGTGTGTGTGTCGGGGGTCTGTGTGTGTGTCGGAGGGTGTGTGTGTGTTTTTCGGGGTGTGTGCGTCTGTGTGTGTCGGGGGGGGTGTGTGTGTCGGCGTGTGTGTGTGTGTCGGGGGGCGTGTGTGTGTCGGGGGGCGTGTGTGTGTCGGGGGGAGTGTGCGTGTGTCGGGGGGGTGTGTGTGTCGGGGGGCGTGTGTGTGTCGGGGGGTGTGTGTGTGTGTCGGGGGGGGTGTGAGTGTCGGGGGGAGTGTGCGTGTGTCGGGGGGGTGTGTGTGTGTCGGGGTGCGTGTTTGTGTCGGGGGTGTGTGTGTGTGTGTGTGTGTGTGTGTCGGGGGGGTGTTCGTGTCGGGGGTGGTGTTTATGTCGGGGGTGTCTGTCGGGGGGTGTGTGTGTGTCGGGGGGGGGGTGCGGGTGTCGGGGTGTGTGTGTGTGTCGGGGGGTGTGTGTGTCGGGGGGGTGTGTGTCGGGGTGTCTGTGTGTGTCGGGGGGTGGGGGTGTGTCTGTCGGGGGGGGTTTGTGTCGGGGGAGTGTGTGTAGGGCGGTGTGTGTGTGTGTCGGGGGGTGTGTGTGTGTCAGGGGGTGTGTGTGTGTCGGGGGGGTGTGTGTGTGTCGGCGTGTGTGTGTGTGTCGGGGGGCGTGTGTGTGTCGGGGGGGGTGTGTGTGTCGGGGGGAGTGTGCGTGTGTCGGGGGGGTGTGTGTGTGTCGGGGTGCGTGTTTGTGTCGGGGGGTGTGTGTGTGTGTGTGTGTGTGTGTCGGGGGGGTGTTCGTGTCGGGGGTGGTGTTTATGTCGGGGGTGTCTGTCGGGGGGTGTGTGTGTGTCGGGGGGGGTGCGGGTGTCGGGGTGTGTGTGTGTGTCGGGGGGTGTGTGTGTCGGGGGGGTGTGTGTCGGGGTGTCTGTGTGTGTCGGGGGGTGGGGGTGTGTCTGTCGGGGGGGGTTTGTGTCGGGGGAGTGTGTGTAGGGCGGTGTGTGTGTGTGTCGGGGGGTGTGTGTGTGTCAGGGGGTGTGTGTGTGTCGGGGGGTGTGTGTGTGTCGGGGGGTGTGTGTGTGTCTGGGTTGTGTTGTGTCAGGGGGGGTGTTTATGTCGGGGGTGTCTGTCGGGGGTGGTGTGTGTGTGTGTGTCGGAGTGTGTGTGTGTCGGAGTGTGTGTGTCGGGGGGTGTGTGTGTGTCTGGGTTGTGTTTGTGTCAGGGGGGGTGTTTATGTCAAGGGTGTCTGTCGGGGGAGTGTGTGTGTCGGGGGTGTGTGTGTCGGAGTGTGTGTGTGTTTGTGTGTTGGGGTGTGTGTGTCGGGGGGGTGTGTGTGTGTCGGGGGTGTGTGTGTGTCGGGGGGGTGTGTGTCGGGGGTGTGTGTGTGTCGGGGGGGTGTGTGTGTGTCGGGGGGGTGTGTGTGTGTCGGGGTGGTGTGTGTGTATCGGGGGGAGTGCGGGTGTCGGGGTGAGTGTGTGTGTCGGGGGGGTGTGTGTGTCGGGGGGGGGTGTGTGTGTGTGTCGGGGTGTGCGTGTGTGTCGGGGGTTGCATGTGTGTCGGGGGTTGCATGTATGTCGGTGTGTGTGTGTGTTGGGGTGTCTGTGTGTGTCGGGGGGTGGGTGTGTGTCGGGGGGTGTGTGTGTGTCGGGGATGTGTGTGTGTCGGGCTGTGTGTGTGTGTGTTGGGGTGTGCGTGTGTCGGGGGTGTGTGTGTGTGTCGGGGGGGGTGTGTGTGTCGGGGGGGTGTGTGTGTGTCGGGGGGGTGTGTGTGTCTTTGTGTGTTGGGGTGTGTGTGTCGGGGGGGTGTGTGTGTGTCGGGGGTGTGTGTGTGTCGGGGTGTGTGTGTGTGTGTGTGTGTGTCGGGGGTGTCTGTGTGTCGGGGTGCGTGTGTCGGGGTGTGAGTGTGTGTCGGGGGGTGTGCGCGTGTGTGTCGGGGTGTGTGTCGGGGTGTGCGTGTGTGTCGTGATGTGCGTGTGTTTGTGTGTCGGGGTGTGTGTGTGTCGGGGTGTGTGTGTGTGTCGGGGGGGGTGTGTGTGTGTGTCGGGGTGTGTGTGTGTGTGTCGGGGGGGTGTGTGTGTGTCGGGGTGTGTGTGTGTGTGTCGGGGGTGTGTGTGTGTCGGGGGTGTGTGTGTGTCGGGGGTGTGTGTGTGTGTCGGGGGGGAGTGTGTGTGTGTGTCGAGGTGTGCGTGTGTGTCGGGGTGTGCTTGTGTGTCGGGGGTTGCATGTGTGTCGGGGTGTGTGTGTCAGGGTGTGTGTGTGTGTCGGGGTGTGTGCGTGTGTCGGGGGGTGTGCGTGTGTCGGGGGGTGTGCGTGTGTCGGGGGGTGTGCGTGTGTCGGGGAGTGTGTGTGTTTCGGGGAGTGTGTTTGTGTGTCGGGGGGTGCGTGTGTGTATGTCGGGGGGGTGTTTTTGTCGGGGGGTGTGTGTGTGAGCCTGTGATGTATGTGTGTGTGTCGGGGGGTGTGTGTGTCTGTCGGGGGTGTGTGTATAGGGGGGGCGTTTGTGTCGGGGGTGTGTGTCGAGGTGTGTGTGCGTGTATGTCGGGGATATGTGTGTGTGTCGGGGTGTGTGTGTGTCGGGGGGTGTGTGTGTGTGTGTGTCGGGGGTGTGTGTGTGTGTCGGTGGGGGGTGTGTGTGTCGGGTGTGTGTGTGTGTCGAGGCGTGCGTGTGTGTCAGGGTGTGCTTGTGTGTCGGGGGTTGCATGTGTGTCGGTGTGTGTGTCAGGGTGTGTGTGTGTGTCGGGGTGTGTGCGTGTGTCGGGGAATGTCTGTGTGTGTCGGGGGGGGTGTGTGTGTCGGGTGTGTGTGTGTGTCGGGGGATGTGTGTGTGTCGGGGAGTGTGTGTGTGTGTCGGGGGGGTGTGTGTGTCGGGGGGGTGTGTGTGTGTGTGTGTTGGGGTGGGTGTCGGGGGTGTGTGCGTGTCGGGGTGTGTGTGTGTGTCGGGGCGTGTGTGTGTGTCGGGGTGTGTGTGTGTGTCGGGGTGTGTGTGTGTGTCGGGGGGTGTGCGTGTCGGGGTGTGTGTGTGTGTCGGGGTGTGTGTGTGTGTCGGGGCGTGTGTGTGTGTCGGGGTGTGTGTGTGTGTCGGGGCGTGTGTGTGTGTCGGGGTGTGTGTGTGTGTCGGGGTGTGTGTGTGTGTCGGGGCGTGTGTGTGTGTCGGGGTGTGTGTGTGTGTCGGGGTGTGTGTGTGTGTCGGGGCGTGTGTGTGTGTGTCGGGGTGTGTGTGTGTGTCGGTGGGGTGTGTGTCTGTCGGGGGGGGGTGTGTGTCGGGGGAGTGTGTGTAGGGCGGTGTGTGTGTGTGTGTGTCGGGGGGTGTGTGTGTGTCGGGGTGTGTGTGTGTGTCGGGGTGTGTGTGTGTGTCGGGGTGTGTGTGTGTGTCGGGGTGTGTGTGTGCGTCGGGGTGTGTGTGTGCGTCGGGGTGTGTGTGTGCGTCGGGGTGTGTGTGTGTGTCGGGGTGTGTGTGTGTGTCGGGGTGTGTGTGTGTTTGTGTGTCGGGGTGTGTGTATCAGGGTGTGTGTGTGTGTCGGGGGGTGTGTGTGTGTGTGTCGGGGGTGTGTGTGTGTGTCGGGGGGGTGTGTGTGTGTCGGGTGTGCGTGTGTGTCGAGGTGTGCGTGTGTGTCGGGGTGTGCTTGTGTGTCGGGGGTTGCATGTGTGTCGGTGTGTGTGTGTCAGGGTGTGTGTGTGTGTCGGGGTGTGTGCGTGTGTCGGGGAATGTGTGTGTGTGTCGGGGGTGTGTGTGTGTGTGTCGGGTGTGTGTGTGTGTGTCGGGGAGTGTGTGTGTGTGTCGGGGGGGTGTGTGTGTGTGTGTCGGGGGGGTGTGTGTGTGCGTGTCGGGGGGTGTGCGTGTGTCGGGGTGTGTGCGTGTCGGGGGGTGTGTGTGTGTCGGGGGGTGTGTGTGTGTGTCGGGGGGGTGTGTGTGTCGGGGGGGTGTGTGTGTCGGGGGGTGTGTGTGTCGGGGGGGTGTGTGTCGGGGGGGGTGTGCGTCGGGGGGTGTGTGCGTCGGGGGGGGTGTGTGTGTGTCGGGGGGTGTGTGTGTCGGGGGGTGTGTGTGTCGGGGGGTGTGTGTGTGTCGGGGAGTGTGTGTGTGTCGGGGGGTGTGTGTGTCGGGTGGTGTGTGTGTCGGGGGGTGTGTGTGTCGGGGTGTGTGTGTGTGTCGGGGTGTGTGTGTGTCGGGAGGTGTGCGTGTGTCGGAGGGTGTGCGCGTGTCGGAGGGTGTGCGCGTGTCGGGGGGTGTGCGCGTGTCGGGGGGTGTGCGCGTGTCGGAGTGTGTGTGCGCGTGTGTCGGGGGGTGTGTGTGTGTCGGGGATGTGTCGGGGTGTGTGTGCGTGTGTCAGGGTGTGTGTGTGTGTCGGGGTGTGTGCGCGTGTCGGGGGGTGTGCGCGTGTCGGAGTGTGTGTGCGCGTGTGTCGGGGGTGTGCGTGTGTCGGGGGTGTGCGTGTGTCGGGGATGTGTCGGGGTGTGTGTGCGTGTGTCAGGGTGTGTGTGTGTGTCGGGGTGTGTGCGCGTGTCGGGGGGTGTGCGCGTGTCGGAGTGTGTGTGCGCGTGTGTCGGGGGGTGTGCGTGTGTCGGGGGTGTGCGTGTGTCGGGGGTGTGCGTGTGTCAGGGCTGTGTCGGGGTGTGTGTGCGTGTGTCAGGGTGTGTGTGTGTGTCGGGGTGTGTGTGTGTGTCGGGTTGTGTGTGTGTGTCCGGGGGATGTGTGTATGTGTGTCGGGGGGTGTGTGTGTGTGTCGGGGGGGGTGTGTGTGTCGGGGGGTGTGTGTGTGTCGGGGTGTGTGTGTGTGTCGGGGGGTGTGTGTGTGTGTCGGGGGGTGTGTGTGTGTGTCGGGTGTGTGTGTGTGTCGAGGTGTGCGTGTGTGTCGGGGTGTGCGTGTGTGTCGGCGGGGTGTGTGTGTGTCGGGGTGCGTGTTTGTGTCGGGGGGGTGTTTATGTCGGGGGTGTCTGTCGGGGGAGTGTGTGTGTCGGGGTGTGTGCGCGTCGGGGTGTGTGTGTGTCGGCGGGGTGTGTGTGTGTCGGGGGGGTGTGTGTGTGTCGGGCTGTGTGTGTGTGTGTGTCGGGGGGGGTGCGGTGTCGGGGGGTGTGTGTGTGTCGGGGGTGTGTGTGTGTCGGGGGTGTGTGTGTGTGTCGGGGGGGTGTGTGTGTGTCGGGGTGGTGTGTGTGTGTCGGGGGGGTGTGCGGGTGTCGAGGTGTGTGTGTGTCGGGGTGTCTGTGTGTGTCGGGGGGTGGGTGTGTGTCGGTGGGGTGTGTGTCTGTCGGTGGGGGTGTGTGTCGGGGGAGTGTGTGTAGGGCGGTGTGGGTGTGTGTCGGGGGGTGTGTGTGTGTCGGGGGGTGTGTGTGTCTCGGGGGTGTGTTTGTGTCGGGGGGGGTGTTTATGTCAGGGGTGTCTGTCGGGGGAGTGTGTGTGTCGGGGGTGTGTGTGTGTGTGTCGGAGTGTGTGTGTGTTTGTGTGTTGGGGTGTGTGTGTCGGGGGGGTGTGCGTGTGTCGGGGGTGAGTGTGTGTCGGGGTGTGTGTGTCGGGGTGTGTGTGTGTTTCGGGGGGTGAGTGTGTGTCGGGGGGTGTGCGCGTGTGTGTCGGGGTGTGTGTCGGGGTGTGCGTGTGTGACGGGGTGTGCGTGTGTTTGTGTGTCGGGGTGTGTGTGTGTCGGGGTGTGTGTGTGTCGGGGTGTGTGTGTGTGTCGGGGGGGGTGTGTGTGTGTGTCGGGGTGTGTGTGTGTGTCGGGGTGTGCTTGTGTGTCGGGGGTTGCATGTGTGTCGGTGTGTGTGTGTCAGGGTGTGCGTGTGTGTCGGGGTGTGTGCGTGTGTTGGGGGGGTGTGTGTGTGTCGAGGTGTGTGCGTGTCGAGGTGTGTGCGTGTGTCGAGGTGTGTGTGTGTGTCGGGGGGTGTGTGTGTGTCGGGGGGTGTGTGTGTGTCGGGTGTGTGTGTGTGTCGGGTGTGTGTGTGTGTCGAGGTGTGCGTGTGTGTCGGGGTGTGTGTGTGTCGGCGGGGTGTGTGTGTGTCGGCGGGGTGTGTGTGTGTCGGGGTGTGTGTGTGTCGGGGGGGTGTGTGTGTGTCGGGGGGTGTGTGTGTGTGTTGGGTGTGTGTGTGTGTCGAGGTGTGCGTGTGTGTCGGGGTGTTTGTGTGTCGGCGGGGTGTGTGTGTGTCGGGGTGTGTGTGTGTCGGGGTGTGTGTGTGTCGGGGGGGTGTGTGTGTGTCGGGCTGTGTGTGTGTGTGTCGGGGGGGTGTGTGTGTGTCGGGCTGTGTGTGTGCTATCACTACGACGCCCTGAAATGCCAAGAGCTGACCATAAAGAAGAATACCCTCAGTCAACTAGTCCTGGGACTCAATAAAGTAACTAATAACAATACTAACAATAACCAGCCCCAGGACAGTGACAGGGTAACACAAAGAATTCGACCCAACACAATCGTCGCTAAGCAAAAGGAAAAATATCTGTCATATTGGGCAGAAACAACAAAAACCCAAAGCAAACTCAATTGCTACTTGGCCCTAAACAGACAATACAACATAGCTGATTACCTGACCATGGTAAAGGATAACAAACTGAGAAGAACCTTGACAAGGTACAGACTTAGCGAACATAGCCTAGCGATCGAAAAAGGCAGACACAGGCAGACCAGGCTGCCAAGAGAAGACAGGATATGCTCTCACTGCAGTCAGGGAGTAGTTGAGACAGAGATGCACTTCCTCACAGCCTGTGGAAAATATCAGGGCATCAGAGAGAATTTCTATCAAAAATCTCACAAATATGCCCTGAATTCAGAAATCTGACTGACAACCAAAAACTCCCATTCCTACTGGGGGAGGAGAGAAGCTGTGTAACACTGGCGGCACACTATGTTACAGCTTGCCATGAACAGAGGGACAACCAGTAAACTAAGACAAGAGTATATATAAACAAGGCGAAAATATATTTATAAACTCAGGGATATACCTGTTTATACACTGTATGAATGGAACCGCGTTTATGTGTTCAACCATAAATGTATTTTGATGCTTTGGCAACATAAGATGTACCTTATCATGCCAATAAAGCGATTTGTATTGTATTGTATTGTATTGTGTGTGTGTGTCGGGGGGTGTGTGTGTGTCTGGGTTGTGTTTGTGTCAGGGGGGGTGTTTATGTCAGGGGTGTCTGTCGGGGGAGTGTGTGTGTCGGGGGTGTGTGTGTCGGAGTGTGTGTGTCGGGGGGGTGTGTGTGTGTCGGGGGTGTGTGTGTGTCGGGGGTGTGTGTGTGTCGGGGGGGTGTGTGTGTGTCGGGGGGGAGTGTGTGTGTCGGGTGTGTGTGTGTGTCGAGGTGTGCGTGTGTGTCGGGGTGTGCTTGTGTGTCGGGGGTTGCATGTGTGTCGGGGTGTGTGTGTCAGGGTGTGTGTGTGTGTCAGGGTGTGTGTGTGTGTCGGGGTGTGTGCGTGTGTCGGGGGGTGTGCGTGTGTCGGGGGGTGTGCGTGTGTCGGGGGGTGTGCGTGTGTCGGGGGGTGTGCGTGTGTCGGGGAGTGTGTGTGTTTCGGGGAGTGTGTTTGTGTGTCGGGGGGTGCGTGTGTGTATGTCGGGGGGGTGTTTTTGTCGGGGGGTGTGTGTGTGAGCCTGTGATGTATGTGTGTGTGTCGGGGGGTGTGTGTGTCTGTCGGGGGTGTGTGTATAGGGGGGGCGTTTGTGTCGGGGGTGTGTGTCGAGGTGTGTGTGCGTGTATGTGTATGTCGGGGATATGTGTGTGTGTCGGGGGGTGTGTGTGTGTCGGGGGGTGTCTGTGTGGCATTTTGTGTTTGTGTGTGTGTGTCGAGGTGTGCGTGTGTGTCGGGGTGTGCATGCATGCAGGGCGGAACTAGGCCAATATCCATTAATAATCACTATCCAAAAAAGAGCCACCAAATTTTGGAATCACCTACAAATGAGCAATCCCCAATGCTATCACTACGACGCCCTGAAATGCCAAGAGCTGACCATAAAGAAGAATACCCTCAGTCAACTAGTCCTGGGACTCAGTGAAGTAACTACTAACAATACTAACAATAACCAGCCCCAGGACAGTGACAGGGTAACACAAAGAATTCGACCCAACACAATCGTCGCTAAGCAAAAGGAAAAATATCTGACATATTGGGCAGAAACAACAAAAACCCAAAGCAAACTCAATTGCTACTTGGCCCTAAACAGACAATACAACATAGCTGATTACCTGACCATGGTAAAGGATAACAAACTGAGAAGAACCTTGACAAGGTACAGACTTAGCGAACATAGCCTAGCGATCGAAAAAGGCAGACACAGGCAGACCAGGCTGCCAAGAGAGGACAGGATATGCTCTCACTGCAGTCAGGGAGTGGTGGAGACAGAGATGCACTTCCTCACAGCTTGTGGAAAATATCAGGGCATCAGGGAGAATTTCTACCAAAATTCTCACAAATATGCCCTGATTTCAGAAATCTGAATGACAACCAAAAACTCCCATTCCTACTGGGAGAGGAGAGAAGCTGTGTAACGCTGGCGGCGCACTATGTTGCAGCTTGCCATGAACAGAGGGACAACCAGTAAGCTAAGAAAAATATATATAAACAATGCGAATGTATATTTATACACTCAGGGATATACCTGTTTATACACTGTATGAATAGAACTGCGTTTATGTGCTGAACCATAAATGTATTTTGATGCTTTGGCAACATAAGATGTAACTTATCATGCCAATAAAGCGATTTAAATTGTAAAATTGTAAAATTGTGTGCGTCGGGGGTTGCATGTGTGTCGGTGTGTGTCTGTCAGGGGTTGTGTGTGTGTCGGGGGTCTGTGTGTGTGTCGGAGGGTGTGTGTGTGTTTTTCGGGGTGTGTGCGTCTGTGTGTGTCGGGGGGGGTGTGTGTGTCGGCGTGTGTGTGTGTGTCGGGGGGCGTGTGTGTGTCGGGGGGCGTGTGTGTGTCGGGGGGAGTGTGCGTGTGTCGGGGGGGTGTGTGTGTCGGGGGGCGTGTGTGTGTCGGGGGGTGTGTGTGTGTGTCGGGGGGGGTGTGTGTGTCGGGGGAGTGTGCGTGTGTCGGGGGGGTGTGTGTGTGTCGGGGTGCGTGTTTGTGTCGGGGGTGTGTGTGTGTGTGTGTGTGTGTGTCGGGGGGTGTTCGTGTCGGGGGTGGTGTTTATGTCGGGGGTGTCTGTCGGGGGGTGTGTGTGTGTCGGGGGGGGGTGCGGGTGTCGGGGTGTTGTGTGTGTCGGGGGGTGTGTGTGTCGGGGGGGGGTGTGTGTCGGGGTGTCTGTGTGTGTCGGGGGGTGGGGGTGTGTCTGTCGGGGGGGGTTTGTGTCGGGGGAGTGTGTGTAGGGCGGTGTGTGTGTGTGTCGGGGGGTGTGTGTGTGTCAGGGGGTGTGTGTGTGTCGGGGGGGTGTGTGTGTGTCGGCGTGTGTGTGTGTGTCGGGGGGCGTGTGTGTGTCGGGGGGGGTGTGTGTGTCGGGGGGAGTGTGCGTGTGTCGGGGGGGTGTGTGTGTGTCGGGGTGCGTGTTTGTGTCGGGGTGGTGTTTATGTCGGGGGTGTCTGTCGGGGGGTGTGTGTGTGTGTCGGGGGGGGGTGCGGGTGTCGGGGTGTGTGTGTGTGTCGGGGGGTGTGTGTGTCGGGGGGGTGTGTGTCGGGGTGTCTGTGTGTGTCGGGGGGTGGGGGTGTGTCTGTCGGGGGGGGTTTGTGTCGGGGGAGTGTGTGTAGGGCGGTGTGTGTGTGTGTCGGGGGGTGTGTGTGTGTCAGGGGGTGTGTGTGTGTCGGGGGGTGTGTGTGTGTCGGGGGGTGTGTGTGTGTCTGGGTTGTGTTTGTGTCAGGGGGGGTGTTTATGTCGGGGGTGTCTGTCGGGGGTGTGTGTGTGTGTGTGTCGGAGTGTGTGTGTGTTGGGGTGTGTGTGTGTCGGGGGCTGTGTGTCTGTCGGGGGAGTGTGTGTGTCGGGGGTGTGTGTGTGTGTGTCGGACTGCGTGTGTCTGTGTGTGTTGGGGTGTGTGTGTCGGGGGTGTGTGTGTGTGTCGGGGGTGTGTGTGTGTCGGGGGGGTGTGTGTCGGGGGTGTGTGTGTGTCGGGGGGGTGTGTGTGTGTCGGGGGGGTGTGTGTGTGTCGGGGTGGTGTGTGTGTATCGGGGGGAGTGCGGGTGTCGGGGTGAGTGTGTGTGTCGGGGGGGTGTGTGTGTCGGGGGGGGTGTGTGTGTGTGTCGGGGTGTGCGTGTGTGTCGGGGGTTGCATGTGTGTCGGGGGTTGCATGTATGTCGGTGTGTGTGTGTGTTGGGGTGTCTGTGTGTGTAGGGGGGTGGGTGTGTGTCGGGGGGTGTGTGTGTGTCGGGGATGTGTGTGTGTCGGGCTGTGTGTGTGTGTGTTGGGGTGTGCGTGTGTCGGGGGTGTGTGTGTGTGTCGGGGGGGGTGTGTGTGTCAGGGGTTGCGTGTGTGTCGGTCAGGGGTGTGCGTGTGTCGGGGTGTGTGTGTGTGTCGGGGGGTGTGCGTGTGTGTGTCGGGGGTTTGCGTGTGTGTGTCGGGGGTTTGCGTGTGTGTGTCGGGGGTTTGCGTGTGTGTGTCGGGGGGTGTGTGTGTGTGTCGGGGGGTGTGTGTGTGTGTCGGGGGGTGTGTGTGTGTGTGTGTGTGTGTGTGTGTGTGTGTGTGTGTGTGTGTCAGAGGTGCGTGTGTGTTGGGGTGTGTGTCGGGGTGCGTGTGTGTCGGGGTGTGCGTGTGTGTCGGGGTGTGCGTGTGTGTCGGGGGTGTGCGTGTGTGTCGGGGTGTGCGTGTGTGTCGGGGTGTGCGTGTGTTTGTGTATCGGGGTGTGTGTGTCGGTGTGTGTGTGTGTGTCGGGGGGGTGTGTGTGTCGGGGTGTGTGTGTGTGTGTCGGGGGGTGTGTGTGTGTCGAGGTGTGCGTGTGTGTCGGGGTGTGCTTGTGTGTCGGGGGTTGCATGTGTGTCGGTGTGTGTGTGTCAGGGTGTGCGTGTGTGTCGGGGTGTGTGCGTGTGTTGGGGGGGTGTGTGTGTGTCGAGGTGTGTGCGTGTCGAGGTGTGTGCGTGTGTCGAGGTGTGTGTGTGTGTCGGGGGGTGTGTGTGTGTCGGGGGGTGTGTGTGTGTCGGGGGGGTGTGTGTGTGTGTCGGGGGGTGTGTATGTGTCGGGGTGCGCGTGTGTGAGCCGGTGATGTATGTGTGTGTGTCGGGGGGTGTGTGTGTGTCGGGGGGGGGGGGTGTGTGTCAGGGGCTGTGTGTGTGTCAGTCGGGGGTGTCTGTGTGTCGGGGTGTGTGTGTGTGTGTGTGTGTGTCGGGGTGTGTGTGTCGAGGTGTGTGTTTGTTTCGGGGGGTGAGTGTGTGTCGGGGGGTGTGCGTGTGTGTGTCGGGGGTTTGCGTGTGTGTGTCGGGTGTGTGTGTCGGGGGGTGCGTGTGTGTCGGGGTGTGTGTCGGGGTGTGCGTGTGTGTCGGGGCGTGCGTGTGTTTGTGTGTCGGGGTGTGTGTGTGTCGGGGTGTGTGTTTGTGTCGGGGTGTGTGTGTGTGTCGGGGGGTGTGTGTGTGTGGAGGTGTGCGTGTGTGTCGGGGCGTGTGTGTGTGTCGGGGGGTGTGTGTGTGTCTGGTGGTGTGCGTGTCGGGGTGTGTGTGTGTCGGGGGGTGTGTGTGTGTCGGGGGGTGTGTGTGTGTGTCGGGGGTGTGTGTGTGTCGGGGGGGGTGTGTGTCGGGGGGGGTGTCGGGTGTGTGTGTGTGTCGAGGTGTGCGTGTGTGCCGGGGCGTGTGTGTGTGTCGGGGGGTGTGTGTGTGTCTGGTGGTGTGCGTGTCGGGGTGTGTGTGTGTCGGGGGGTGTGTGTGTGTCGGGGGGTGTGTGTGTGTGTCGGGGGTGTGTGTGTGTCGGGGGGTGTGTGTGTCGGGGGGTGTGTGTGTCGGGGGGTGTGTGTGTCGGGGGGTGTGTGTGTCGGGGAGTGTGTGTGTGTCGGGGGGTGTGTGTGTCGGGTGGTGTGTGTGTCGGGGGGTGTGTGTGTCGGGGTGTGTGTGTGTGTCGGGGTGTGTGTGTGTCGGGAGGTGTGTGTGTGTCGGAGGGTGTGCGCGTGTCGGAGGGTGTGCGCGTGTCGGGGGGTGTGCGCGTGTCGGAGTGTGTGTGCGCGTGTGTCGGGGGGTGTGCGTGTGTCGGGGATGTGCGTGTGTCGGGGGGTGTGCGTGTGTCAGGGCTGTGTCGGGGTGTGTGTGCGTGTGTCAGGGTGTGTGTGTGTGTCGGGGTGTGTGCGCGTGTCGGGGGGTGTGCGCGTGTCGGAGTGTGTGTGCGCGTGTGTCGGGGGGTGTGCGTGTGTCGGGGGTGTGCGTGTGTCGGGGGGTGTGCGTGTGTCAGGGCTGTGTCGGGGTGTGTGTGCGTGTGTCAGGGTGTGTGTGTGTGTCGGGGTGTGTGTGTGTGTCGGGTTGTGTGTGTGTGTCCGGGGGATGTGTGTATGTGTGTCGGGGGGTGTGTGTGTGTGTCGGGGGGTGTGTGTGTGTCGGGGGGTGTGTGTGTGTCGGGGTGTGTGTGTGTGTCGGGGGGTGTGTGTGTGTGTCGGGGGGTGTGTGTGTGTGTCGGGTGTGTGTGTGTGTCGAGGTGTGCGTGTGTGTCGGGGTGTGCGTGTGTGTCGGCGGGGTGTGTGTGTGTCGGGGTGCGTGTTTGTGTCGGGGGGGTGTTTATGTCGGGGGTGTCTGTCGGGGGAGTGTGTGTGTCGGGGTGTGTGCGCGTCGGGGTGTGTGTGTGTCGGCGGGGTGTGTGTGTGTCGGGGGGGTGTGTGTGTGTCGGGCTGTGTGTGTGTGTGTGTCGGGGGGGTGTGCGGGTGTCGGGGGGTGTGTGTGTGTCGGGCGTGTGTGTGTGTCGGGGGGGTGTGTGTGTGTCGGGGGGGTGTGTGTGTGTCGGGGTAGTGTGTGTGTGTCGGTGTGTGTGTGTGTGTGTCGGGTGTGCGTGTGTGTCGGGGTGTGTGTGTGTGTCGGGGTGTGTGTGTAGGGCGGTGTGGGTGTGTGTCGGGGGGTGTGTGTGTGTCGGGGGGTGTGTGTGTCTTGGGGGTGTGTTTGTGTCGGGGGGGGTGTTTATGTCAGGGGTGTCTGTCGGGGGAGTGTGTGTGTCGGGGGTGTGTGTGTGTGTGTCGGAGTGTGTGTGTGTTTGTGTGTTGGGGTGTGTGTGTCGGGGGGGTGTGTGTGTGTCGGGGGCGAGTGTGTGTCGGGGTGTGTGTGTCGGGGTGTGTGTGTGTTTCGGGGGGTGAGTGTGTGTCGGGGGGTGTGCGCGTGTGTGTCGGGGTGTGCGTCGGGGTGTGCGTGTGTGTCGGGGTGTGCATGTGTTTGTGTGTCGGGGTGTGTGTGTGTCGGGGTGTGTGTGTGTCGGGGTGTGTGTGTGTGTCGGGGGGGGTGTGTGTGTGTCGGGGTGTGTGTGTGTGTCGGGGGGTGTGCGTGTGTGTCGGGTGTGCGTGTGTGTCAGGGTGTGTGTGTGTTTGTGTGTCGGGGTGTGTGTGTCAGGGTGTGTGTGTGTGTCGGGGGGTGTGTGTGTGTGTGTGTCGGGGGTGTGTGTGTGTGTCGGTGGGGGGTGTGTGTGTCGGGTGTGTGTGTGTGTCGAGGCGTGCGTGTGTGTCAGGGTGTGCTTGTGTGTCGGGGGTTGCATGTGTGTCGGTGTGTGTGTCAGGGTGTGTGTGTGTGTCGGGGGGGTGTGTGTGTGTCGGGGGGGTGTGTGTGTCGGGGGGGTGTGTGTGTGTCGGGGGGGTGTGTGTGTGTCGGGGGGGTGTGTGTGTCTTTGTGTGTTGGGGTGTGTGTGTCGGGGGGGTGTGTGTGTGTCGGGTGTGTGTGTGTGTCGGTCGGGGGTGTCTGTGTGTCGGGGTGTGTGTGTGTGTGTGTGTCGGGGGTGTCTGTGTGTCGGGGTGCGTGTGTCGGGGTGTGAGTGTGTGTCGGGGGGTGTGCGCGTGTGTGTCGGGGTGTGTGTCGGGGTGTGCGTGTGTGTCGTGATGTGCGTGTGTTTGTGTGTCGGGGTGTGTGTGTGTCGGGGTGTGTGTGTGTGTCGGGGGGGGTGTGTGTGTGTGTCGGGGTGTGCGTGTGTGTCGGGGGGTGTGCGTGTGTGTCGGGGGGTGTGCGTGTGTGTCGGGGTGTGTGTGTGTGTCGGGGTGTGTGTGTGTGTGTCGGGGGTGTGTGTGTGTCGGGGGTGTGTGTGTGTGTCGGGGGGGTGTGTGTGTGTCGGGGTGTGTGTGTGTGTGTCGGGGGTGTGTGTGTGTCGGGGTGTGTGTGTGTGTCGGGGGTGTGTGTGTGTCGGGGGTGTGTGTGTGTGTCGGGGGGGTGTGTGTGTGTCGGGTGTGTGTGTGTGTCGAGGTGTGCGTGTGTGTCGGGGTGTGCTTGTGTGTCGGGGGTTGCATGTGTGTCGGGGTGTGTGTGTCAGGGTGTGTGTGTGTGTCGGGGTGTGTGCGTGTGTCGGGGGGTGTGCGTGTGTCGGGGGGTGTGCGTGTGTCGGGGGGTGTGCGTGTGTCGGGGGGTGTGCGTGTGTCGGGGGGTGTGCGTGTGTCGGGGAGTGTGTGTGTTTCGGGGAGTGTGTTTGTGTGTCGGGGGGTGTGTTCGTGTCGGGGTGTGCGTGTGTGTGTCGGGGGGGGTGTGTGTGTGTATGTCGGGGGGGTGTTTTTGTCGGGGGGTGTGTGTGTGAGCCTGTGATGTATGTGTGTGTGTCGGGGGGTGTGTGTGTCTGTCGGGGGTGTGTGTATAGGGGGGGCGTTTGTGTCGGGGGTGTGTGTCGAGGTGTGTGTGCGTGTATGTCGGGGATATGTGTGTGTGTCGGGGGGTGTGTGTGTGTCGGGGGGTGTCTGTGTGGCATTTTGTGTTTGTGTGTGTGTGTGTCGAGGTGTGCGTGTGTGTCGGGGTGTGCGTGTGCGTCGGGGGTTGCATGTGTGTCGGTGTGTGTGTGTCAGGGGTTGTGTGTGTGTCGGGGGTCTGTGTGTGTGTCGGAGGGTGTGTGTGTGTTTTTCGGGGTGTGTGCGTCTGTGTGTGTCGGGGGGCGTGTGTGTGTCGGGGGGCGTGTGTGTGTCGGGGGGCGTGTGTGTGTCGGGGGGGCGTGTGTGTGTCGGGGGGCGTGTGTGTGTCGGGGGGCGTGTGTGTGTCGGGGGGCGTGTGTGTGTCGGGGGGCGTGTGTGTGTCGGGGGGCGTGTGTGTCGGGGGGTGTGTGTGTGTGTCGGGGGGGTGTGTGTGTGTCGGGGGAGTGTGCGTGTGTCGGGGGGTGTGTGTGTGTGTCGGGGGGTGTGTGTGTGTCGGGGGGAGTGTGCGTGTGTCGGGGGGGTGTGTGTGTGTCGGGGTGCGTGTTTGTGTCGGGGGTGTGTGTGTGTGTGTGTGTGTGTGTGTCGGGGGGGTGTTCGTGTCGGGGGTGGTGTTTATGTCGGGGGTGTCTGTCGGGGGGTGTGTGTGTGTCGGGGGGGGGTGCGGGTGTCGGGGTGTGTGTGTGTGTCGGGGGGTGTGTGTGTCGGGGGGGGTGTGTGTCGGGGTGTCTGTGTGTGTCGGGGGGGGTGTGTGTGTGTCGGGGGGTGTGTGTGTGTCGGGGGGTGTGTGTGTGTCTGGGTTGTGTTTGTGTCAGGGGTGTCGGTCGGGGGAGTGTGTGTGTCGGGGGTGTGTGTGTCGGAGTGTGTGTGTGTTTGTGTGTTGGGGTGTGTGTGTCGGGGGGGTGTGTGTGTGTCGGGGGTGTGTGTGTGTCGGGGGGGTGTGTGTCGGGGGTGTGTGTGTGTCGGGGGTGTGTGTGTGTCGGGGGGGTGTGTGTCGGGGGGGTGTGTGTCGGGGGTGTGTGTGTGTCGGGGGGGTGTGTGTGTGTCGGGGTGGTGTGTGTGTATCGGGGGGAGTGCGGGTGTCGGGGTGTGTGTGTGTGTCGGGGGGGGTGTGTGTGTGTGTCGGGGTGTGCGTGTGTGTCGGGGGTTGCATGTGTGTCGGGGGTTGCATGTGTGTCGGTGTGTGTGTGTGTGTTGGGGTGTCTGTGTGTGTCGGGGGGTGTGTGTGTGTCGGGGGGTGTGTGTGTGTCGGGGATGTGTGTGTGTCGGGCTGTGTGTGTGTGTGTTGGGGAGTGCGTGTGTCGGGGGTGTGTGTGTGTGTCGGAGGGGGTGTGTGTGTCAGGGGTTGCGTGTGTGTCGGTCAGGGGTGTCTGTGTGTCGGGGGTGTGTGTGTGTGTGTGTCGGGGGTGTCTGTGTGTCGGGGTGTGTGTGTCGGGGTGTGTGTGTGTTTCGGGGGGTGAGTGTGTGTCGGGGGGTGTGCGTGTGTGTGTCGGGGGGTGTGCGTGTGTGTGTCGGGGGGTGTGCGTGTGTGTGTCGGGGGTTTGCGTGTGTGTGTCGGGGGTTTGCGTGTGTGTGTCGGGGGTTTGCGTGTGTGTGTCGGGGGGGGTGTGTGTGTGTCGGGGGGTGTGTGTGTGTGTTGGGGTGTGCGTGTGTCGGGGGTGTGTGTGTGTGTCGGGGGGGGTGTGTGTGTCAGGGGTTGCGTGTGTGTCGGTCAGGGGTGTCTGTGTGTCGGGGGTGTGTGTGTGTGTGTGTCGGGGGTGTCTGTGTGTCGGGGTGTGTGTGTCGGGGTGTGTGTGTGTTTCGGGGGGTGAGTGTGTGTCGGGGGGTGTGCGTGTGTGTGTCGGGGGGTGTGCGTGTGTGTGTCGGGGGTTTGCGTGTGTGTGTCGGGGGTTTGCGTGTGTGTGTCGGGGGGGGTGTGTGTGTGTCGGGGGGTGTGTTTGTGTGTCGGGGGGTGTGTGTGTGTGTGTGTGTGTGTGTGTGTGTGTGTCAGAGGTGCGTGTGTGTTGGGGTGTGTGTCGGGGTGTGTGTGTGTCGGGGGTGTGCGTGTGTGTCGGGGTGTGCGTGTGTGTCGGGGGTGTGCGTGTGTGTCGGGGTGTGCGTGTGTGTCGGGGTGTGCGTGTGTTTGTGTGTCGGGGTGTGTGTGTGTGTCGGGGGGGTGTGTGTGTCGGGGTGTGTGTGTGTGTCGAGGTGTGCGTGTGTGTCGGGGTGTGCTTGTGTGTCGGGGGTTGCATGTGTGTCGGTGTGTGTGTGTCAGGGTGTGCGTGTGTGTCGGGGTGTGTGCGTGTGTTGGGGGGGTGTGTGTGTGTCGAGGTGTGTGCGTGTCGAGGTGTGTGCGTGTGTCGAGGTGTGTGTGTGTGTCGGGGGGTGTGTGTGTGTCGGGGGGTGTGTGTGTGTCGGGAGGGTGTGTGTGTGTGTCGGGGGGTGTGTATGTGTCGGGGTGCGCGTGTGTGAGCCGGTGATGTATGTGTGTGTGTCGGGGGGTGTGTGTGTGTCGGGGGGGGGGGGGTGTGTCAGGGGCTGTGTGTGTGTCAGTCGGGGGTGTCTGTGTGTCGGGGTGTGTGTGTGTGTGTGTGTGTGTGTCGGGGTGTGTGTGTCGAGGTGTGTGTTTGTTTCGGGGGGTGAGTGTGTGTCGGGGGGTGTGCGTGTGTGTGTCGGGGGTTTGCGTGTGTGTGTCGGGTGTGTGTGTCGGGGGGTGCGTGTGTGTCGGGGTGTGTGTCGGGGTGTGCGTGTGTGTCGTGATGTGCGTGTGTTTGTGTGTCGGGGTGTGTGTGTGTCGGGGTGTGTGTGTGTGTCGGGGGGGGGGTGTGTGTGTGTCGGGGTGTGCGTGTGTGTCGGGGGGTGTGCGTGTGTGTCGGGGGGTGTGCGTGTGTGTCGGGGTGTGTGTGTGTGTCGGGGTGTGTGTGTGTGTGTCGGGGGGGTGTGTGTGTCGGGGGTGTGTGTGTGTGTCGGGGGGGTGTGTGTGTGTCGGGGTGTGTGTGTGTGTGTCGGGGGTGTGTGTGTGTCGGGGGTGTGTGTGTGTGTCGGGGGGGTGTGTGTGTGTCGGGTGTGTGTGTGTGTCGAGGTGTGCGTGTGTGTCGGGATGTGCTTGTGTGTCGGGGGTTGCATGTGTGTCGGGGTGTGTGTGTCAGGGTGTGTGTGTGTGTCGGGGTGTGTGCGTGTGTCGGGGGGTGTGCGTGTGTCGGGGGGTGTGTGTGTGTCGGGGAGTGTGTGTGTTTCGGGGAGTGTGTTTGTGTGTCGGGGGGTGTGTTCGTGTCGGGGTGTGCGTGTGTGTGTCGGGGGGGGTGTGTGTGTGTATGTCGGGGGGGTGTTTTTGTCGGGGGGTGTGTGTGTGAGCCTGTGATGTATGTGTGTGTGTCGGGGGGTGTGTGTGTCTGTCGGGGGTGTGTGTATAGGGGGGGCGTTTGTGTCGGGGGGGTGTGTCGAGGTGTGTGTGCGTGTATGTCGGGGATATGTGTGTGTGTCGGGGGGTGTGTGTGTGTCGGGGGGTGTCTGTGTGGCATTTTGTGTTTGTGTGTGTGTGTGTCGAGGTGTGCGTGTGTGTCGGGGTGTGCGTGTGCGTCGGGGGTTGCATGTGTGTCGGTGTGTGTGTGTCAGGGGTTGTGTGTGTGTCGGGGGTCTGTGTGTGTGTCGGAGGGTGTGTGTGTGTTTTTCGGGGTGTGTACGTCTGTGTGTGTCGGGGGGGGGTGTGTGTGTCGGCGTGTGTGTGTGTGTCGGGGGGCGTGTGTGTGTCGGGGGGCGTGTGTGTGTCGGGGGGCGTGTGTGTGTCGGGGGGCGTGTGTGTGTCGGGGGTGTGTGTGTGTCGGGGTGTGTGTTTCGGGGGGGTGTGTGTGTGTCGGGGGGGGTGTGTGTGTCGGGGGGAGTGTGCGTGTGTCGGGGGGGTGTGTGTGTGTCGGGGTGCGTGTTTGTGTCGGGGGTGTGTGTGTGTGTGTGTGTGTGTGTGTGTGTGTGTGTCGGGGGGGTGTTCGTGTCGGGGGTGGTGTTTATGTCGGGGGTGTCTGTCGGGGGGTGTGTGTGTGTCGGGGGGGGGGTGCGGGTGTCGGGGTGTGTGTGTGTGTCGGGGGGGTGTGTGTCGGGGGGGGTGTGTGTCGGGGTGTCTGTGTGTGTCGGGGGGTGGGGGTGTGTCTGTCGGGGGGGGTTTGTGTCGGGGGAGTGTGTGTAGGGCGGTGTGTGTGTGTGTCGGGGGGTGTGTGTGTGTCAGGGGGTGTGTGTGTGTCGGGGGGTGTGTGTGTGTCGGGGGGTGTGTGTGTGTCTGGGTTGTGTTTGTGTCAGGGGGGGTGTTTATGTCGGGGGTGTCTGTCGGGGGTGTGTGTGTGTGTGTGTCGGAGTGTGTGTGTGTTGGGGTGTGTGTGTGTCGGGGGGTGTGTGTGTGTCGGGGGGTGTGTGTGTGTCTGGGTTGTGTTTGTGTCAGGGGGGGTGTTTATGTCAAGGGTGTCTGTCGGGGGAGTGTGTGTGTCGGGGGGGTGTGTGTCGGAGTGTGTGTGTGTTTGTGTGTTGGGGTGTGTGTGTCGGGGGGGTGTGTGTGTGTCGGGGGTGTGTGTGTGTCGGGGGGGGTGTGTCGGGGGTGTGTGTGTGTCGGGGTGGTGTGTGTGTGTCGGGGGGAGTGCGGGTGTCGGGGTGTGTGTGTGTGTCGGGGGGGGTGTGTGTGTCGGGGGGGTGTGTGTGTGTGTCGGGGTGTGCGTGTGTGTCGGGGGTTGCATGTGTGTCGGGGGTTGCATGTGTGTCGGTGTGTGTGTGTGTTGGGGTGTCTGTGTGTGTCGGGGGGTGGGTGTGTGTCGGGGGGTGTGTGTGTGTCGGGGATGTGTGTGTGTCGGGCTGTGTGTGTGTGTGTTGGGGTGTGCGTGTGTCGGGGGTGTGTGTGTGTGTCGGGGGGGGTGTGTGTGTCAGGGGTTGCGTGTGTGTCGGTCAGGGGTGTCTGTGTGTCGGGGGTGTGTGTGTGTGTGTGTCGGGGGTGTCTGTGTGTCGGGGTGTGTGTGTCGGGGTGTGTGTGTGTTTCGGGGGGTGAGTGTGTGTCGGGGGGTGTGCGTGTGTGTGTCGGGGGGTGTGTGTGTGTGTGTCGGGGGTTTGCGTGTGTGTGTCGGGGGTTTGCGTGTGTGTGTCGGGGGTTTGCGTGTGTGTGTCGGGGGGGTGTGTGTGTGTCGGGGGGTGTGTGTGTGTGTCGGGGGTGTGTGTGTGTGTGTGTGTGTGTGTGTGTGTGTGTGTGTCAGAGGTGCGTGTGTGTTGGGGTGTGTGTCGGGGTGTGTGTGTGTCGGGGGTGTGCGTGTGTGTCGGGGTGTGCGTGTGTGTCGGGGTGTGCGTGTGTGTCGGGGGTGTGCGTGTGTGTCGGGGTGTGCGTGTGTGTCGGGGTGTGCGTGTGTTTGTGTATCGGGGTGTGTGTGTCGGGGTGTGTGTGTGTGTGTCGGGGGGTGTGTGTGTGTCGAGGTGTGCGTGTGTGTCGGGGTGTGCTTGTGTGTCGGGGGTTGCATGTGTGTCGGTGTGTGTGTGTCAGGGTGTGCGTGTGTGTCGGGGTGTGTGCGTGTGTTGGGGGGGTGTGTGTGTGTCGAGGTGTGTGCGTGTCGAGGTGTGTGCGTGTGTCGAGGTGTGTGTGTGTGTCGGGGGGTGTGTGTGTGTCGGGGTGTGTGTGTGTGTCGGGAGGGTGTGTGTGTGTGTCGGGGGGTGTGTATGTGTCGGGGTGCGCGTGTGTGAGCCGGTGATGTATGTGTGTGTGTCGGGGGGTGTGTGTGTGTCGGGGGGGGGGTGTGTGTCAGGGGCTGTGTGTGTGTCAGTCGGGGGTGTCTGTGTGTCGGGGTGTGTGTGTGTGTGTGTGTGTGTGTCGGGGTGTGTGTGTCGAGGTGTGTGTTTGTTTCGGGGGGTGAGTGTGTGTCGGGGGGTGTGCGTGTGTGTGTCGGGGGTTTGCGTGTGTGTGTCGGGTGTGTGTGTCGGGGGGTGCGTGTGTGTCGGGGTGTGTGTCGGGGTGTGTGTGTGTGTCGGGGGGGTGTGTGTCGGGGGAGTGTGTGTAGGGCGGTGTGTGTGTGTGTCGGGGAGTGTGTGTGTGTGTCGGGGGTGTGTGTGTGTGTGTCGGGGGTGTGTGTGTGTCGGGGGGTATGCGTGTGTGTCGGGGTGTGCGTGTGTGTCGGGGGGTTGTGTGTGTGTCAGGGGGTTGTGTGTGTGTCGGGTGTGTGTGTGTGTCGAGGTGTGCGTGTGTGTCGGGGTGTGCTTGTGTGTCGGGGGTTGCATGTGTGTCGGGGTGTGTGTGTGTGTCGGGGTGTGTGCGTGTGTCGGGGTGTGTGCGTGTGTCGGGGGGGTGTGTGTGTGTCGGGGGGGTGTGTGTGTGTCGGGGGGGTGTGTGTGTGTCGAGGTGTGTGTGTGTGTCGGGGGGTGTGTGTGTGTTGGGGAGTTTGTGTGTGTCGGGGTGTGTGTGTGTTTGTGTGTTGGGGTGTGTGTGTCGGGGTGTGTGTGTGTGTGTCGGGGTATGTGTGTGTGTGTCGGGGTGTGTGTGTGTGTGTGTCGGGGGGGTGTGTGTGTCGGGGGGGGTGTGTGTGTCGGGGGGGGTGTGTGTGTCGGGGGGTGTGTGTGTGTCGGGGGGTGTGTGTGTCGGGGGGTGTGTGTGTGTGTCGGGGGGTGTGTGTGTGTGTCGGGGGGGTGTTAGTGTCGGGGGGTGTGTGAGTGAGCCGGTGATGTATGTGTGTGTGTCGGGGGGTGTGTGTGTCTGTCGGGGGTGTGTGTATAGGGGGGGCGTTTGTGTCGGGAGTGTGTGTCGAGGTGTGTGCGCGTGTATGTCGGGGATGTGTGTGTGTGTCGGGGGTGTGTGGGTGTCGGGGGTGTGTGTGTGTCGGGGGGTGTCTGTGTGGCATTTTGTGTGTGTGTGTGTGTCGGGTGTATGTGTGTGTCGAGGTGTGCATGTGTGTCGGGGGGTGTGTGTGCGTCGGGGTGTGCGTGTGCGTCGGGGGTTGCGTGTGTGTCGGCGTGTGTGTGTGTGTCGGGGGGCGTGTGTGTGTCGGGGGGCGTGTGTGTGTCGGGGGGGAGATTATCTCAAACACCCAAGATGTTTACATTTGCGCACTTTATATCCCTCCAATCGATTCCCCGTACTTTAAAGAGGACACCTTCTCCAACATGGAGGGGGAAATTATCCAATACCAGGCCCAGGGGAACGTGTTGATCTGTGGGGACCTCAATTCAAGAACGGGCGAAGAACCAGACTTCACCAATAATCAGGGAAACAATTACGTTTTCGGGAATAACCACTTTGACATCCCTTCCCTTCCATACAGGCATAACTGCGACAAGCAGTCAAATACCAATGGAAAACAGCTACTACAGCTCTGTCGAAACCTGGGTCTGTACATTGTCAATGGTAGGTTCATAGGAGACCTCCTAGGAAGATCGACCTATTGCTCACCTCTTGGCTGCAGCACAGTAGACTATATGATTACAGACTTAGACCCATCCTCTTTCAGAGCATTCACAGTCAAACCACAAACAACACTGTCAGATCACAGTCAAATTACTATGTTCCTCAAAAAGACAGAAACAAACTTAGAAACACAACCCAGTAAACTGTACAACACCAAAAAATCGTACAGATGGGCCAAAAACGACACGGAAAAATACCAGAAAACAATTAGCAATGCATCAACTCAAGCTCTCTTAGACACCTTTCTGGATAACATATACACTCACAATAAAGAAGGCGTAAACCGGGCAGTTAGTAAACTAAACAATATTTTTGATAATTTGGCAACAAATGCAAACTTGAAAGCTCGCAAGAACAAACCCAAAACAAAAAACTATGAAAAATGGTTTGACCGAGATTGCCATAACATGAGGAAAAAACTTAGAAAAATATCAAACCAAAAACACAGACATCCAGAAAACGAGGAACTACGCCTTACTTATTGTCAGACACTAACACAATACAGAAACACACTCAGAACCAAAAAAGAGCAATATATTAAGAATACACTCAGCTCCATGGAGGAATCCATAGATTCCAATTGTTTCTGGGAAAACTTGAAAACACTACACAAAAAACAACACGACGATTTGGCCATTCAAAATGGGGACACATGGGTAAACCACTTTGAAAAATTATACCAGAAAAACACACTAAGACCAGAGCAACACCAAATATGCAAAAAACTGGAAAAGCTAGAAATGGCCATAAAAGATAACCAAAACCCGCTGGACGCCATAATAACAGAAAAAGAACTTCTTGAAAAACTCAAGGACCTGCGACCAGGAAAAGCCTGCGGGACAGACGGCATACTAAACGAGATGATTAAACACACAGACAACAAAATGAAACTGGCTATCCTAAAACTCTTCAACTTGGTTCTGAGTGTCGGTTATTTCCCTGATATCTGGAACAAAGGACTCATAACGCCCATATACAAAAGTGGGGACAAAATCGACCCAAACAACTATCGAGGCATCTGTGTAAACAGTAACCTGGGGAAGGTATTCTGTAGCATCATAAACAAAAGACTTATAAACTTCCTTGAGGAGCACAATGTCTTGAGTAAAAGCCAAATTGGATTCCTGCCAAACTATAGAACATCCGATCATATCTTCACCCTACAGACCCTAATTGACAAACACGTTCACCATAACAAAAGCAAAATCTACGCATGCTTTGTAGATTTCCAGAAGGCTTTCGACTCCATCTGGCATGACGGTTTATTCCTGAAACTTATCGAAAGTGGGGTAGGAGGGAAAACATATGATGTAATTAAATCAATGTATACAAACAACAAATGTGCAGTTAAAATTGGAGACAAACAAACAAAATACTTCCCACAGGGGCGGGGGGTGACGCAGGGCTCGCCAATCTCACCGACACTCTTTAATATTTACATAAATGGATTGGCAAAACTACTTGAACAATCTACAGCACCCGGCCTCACCCTATATGAATCCAAGGTTAAATTCCTCCTCTATGCAGACGACCTGGTTCTGCTGTCACCTACTAAAGAGGGGCTACAGCAAAACCTGGACCTGCTGGAGTCGTACTGCCAGACTTGGGCCCTGACAATAAATCCCCAAAAAACCAAAGTCCTTGTGTTCCAGCAAAGATCCAAACATCAGGGACCCAAAATAAATTTCACAGTAGGAACAACCAAAATTGAACAAACCACTAACTACACATACTTGGGCTTAAAAATCAGTTCTACGGGAAACTTCAAACTGGCTGTGAATGAACTGAAAGAGAAAGCAAGAAGGGCTTTCTATGCCATCAAAAAATCAATCCAAATAGAAATCCCAATTAGCATTTGGCTCAAAATTTTCAAATCAGTAATTGAACCAATTGCACTCTATGGCAGTGAGGTATGGGGACCGCTAACTCAACAAGAATTTGCAAAATGGGACAAACACCCAATTGAGATCCTACATGCAGAATTCTGTAAAAGTATCCTCCGGACTCAAAGGAAAACAGTAAACAATGCATGCAGGGCGGAACTAGGCCAATATCCATTAATAATCACTATCCAAAAAAGAGCCACCAAATTTTGGAATCACCTACAAATGAGCAATCCCCAATGCTATCACTACGACGCCCTGAAATGCCAAGAGCTGACCATAAAGAAGAATACCCTCAGTCAACTAGTCCTGGGACTCAGTGAAGTAACTACTAACAATACTAACAATAACCAGCCCCAGGACAGTGACAGGGTAACACAAAGAATTCGACCCAACACAATCGTCGCTAAGCAAAAGGAAAAATATCTGACATATTGGGCAGAAACAACAAAAACCCAAAGCAAACTCAATTGCTACTTGGCCCTAAACAGACAATACAACATAGCTGATTACCTGACCATGGTAAAGGATAACAAACTGAGAAGAACCTTGACAAGGTACAGACTTAGCGAACATAGCCTAGCGATCGAAAAAGGCAGACACAGGCAGACCAGGCTGCCAAGAGAGGACAGGATATGCTCGCACTGCAGTCAGGGAGTGGTGGAGACAGAGATGCACTTCCTCACAGCTTGTGGAAAATATCAGGGCATCAGGGAGAATTTCTACCAAAAATTCTCACAAATATGCCCTGATTTCAGAAATCTGAATGACAACCAAAAACTCCCATTCCTACTGGGAGAGGAGAGAAGCTGTATAACACTGGCGGCACGCTATGTTACAGCTTGCCATGAACAGAGAGCCAACCAGTAAACTAAGAAAAGAATATATATAAACAATGCGAATGTATATTTATACGCTCAGGGATATACCTGTTTATACACTGTATGAATAGAACTGCGTTTATGTGGTAAACCATAAATGTATTTTGATGCTTTGGCAACATAAGATGTAACTTATCATGCCAATAAAGCGATTTGAATTGTGAATTGTGAATTGTGTGTCGGGGGACGTGTGTGTGTGTCGGGGGACGTGTGTGTGTGTCGGGGGGCGTGTGTGTGTGTGTCGGGGGGCGTGTGTGTGTGTGTGTCGGGGGGGCGTGTGTGTGTGTGTCGGGGGGCGTCTGTGTGTGTGTCGGGGGGCGTCTGTGTGTGTGTCGGGGGTGCGTGTGTGTCGGGGGGCGTGTGTGTGTCGGGGGGCGTGTGTGTGTGTCGGGGGGCGTGTGTGTGTGTGTCGGGGGGTGTGTGTGTGTGTCGGGGTGTGTGTGTGTGTGTCGGGGGGCGTGTGTGTGTGTGTCGCGGGGGCGTGTTTGTGTGTCGGCGGCGTGTGTGTGTGTCGGGGGGCGTGTGTGTGTGTCGGGGGGGTTTGTGTGTGTGCGCGTGTGTGTGTCGGGGGGCGTGTGTGTGTGTGTCGGGGGGCGTGTGTGTGTGTGTCGGGGGGCTTGCGTGTGTGTGTCGGGGGGCGTGCGTGTGTGTGTCGGGGGGCGTGCGTGTGTGTGTCGGGGGGCGTGCGTGTGTGTGTCGGGGGGCGTGTGTGTGTGTCGGGGGGCGTGTGTGTGTGTCGGGGGGCGTGTGTGTGTGTCGGGGGGCGTGTGTGTCTGTCGGGGGGGTGTGTCGGGGGGGCGTGTGTGTTGGGGGGGGCGTGTGTGTCGGGGGGGCGTGTGTCGGGGGGGCGTGTGTGTCGGGGGGGCGTGTGTGTCGGGGGGCGTGTCTGTCGGGGGGCGTGTGTGTCGGGGGCGTGTGTGCCGGGGGGCGTGTGTGCCGGGGGGCGTGTGTGCCGGGGGGCGTGTGTGCCGGGGGGCGTGGGTGTCGGGGGGCGAGGGTGTCGGGGGGCGAGGGTGTCGGGGGGGCGAGTCTGTCGGGGGGCGAGGGTGTCGGGGGGCGAGGGTGTCGGGGGGCGAGGGTGTCGGGGGGTGAGGGTGTCGGCGGCGTGTCTGTCGGGGGGCGTGTGTGTCGGGGGGCGTGTGTGTCGGGGGGCGTGTGTGTGTGTCGGGGGGCGTGTGTGTGTGTCGGGGGGCGTGTGTGTCTGTCGGGGGGGGGTGTCGGGGGGGCGTGTGTGTTGGGGGGGGCGTGTGTGTCGGGGGGGCGTGTGTCGGGGGGGCGTGTGTGTCGGGGGGGCGTGTGTGTCGGGGGGCGTGTCTGTCGGGGGGCGTGTGTGTCGGGGGCGTGTGTGCCGGGGGGCGTGTGTGCCGGGGGGCGTGTGTGCCGGGGGGCGTGTGTGCCGGGGGGCGTGGGTGTCGGGGGGCGAGGGTGTCGGGGGGCGAGGGTGTCGGGGGGGCGAGTCTGTCGGGGGGCGAGGGTGTCGGGGGGCGAGGGTGTCGGGGGGCGAGGGTGTCGGGGGGTGAGGGTGTCGGCGGCGTGTCTGTCGGGGGGCGTGTGTGTCGGGGGGCGTGTGTGTCGGGGGGCGTGTGTGTCGGGGGGCGTGTGTGTCGGGGGGGCGTGTTTGTCGGGGGGCGTGTTTGTCGGGGGCCTGTGTGTCGGGGGGCGTGTCTGTCGGGGGGCGTGTGTGTCGGGGGGCGTGTGTGTCGGGGGGCGTGTGTGTCGGGGGCCTGTGTGTCGGGGGGCGTGTCTGTCGGGGGGCGTGTCTGTCGGGGGGCGTTTGTGTGTCGGGGGCGTGTGTGTGTGTCGGGGGGGCGTGAGTGTGTGTCGGGGGTGCGTGTGTGTCGGGGGTGCGTCTGTGTCGGGGGGTGCGTGAGTGTCAGGGGGCGCGTGTGTGTCGGGGGTTACATGTGTGTCGGGGGGGGTGTGTGTCGGGGGTGTGTGTGTGTCGGGGGGCGTGTGTGTGTCGGGGGGCGTGTGTGTTGGTGTCAGGGGGCGTGTGTGTGTTTGTGTCGGGGGGCGTGTGTCTGTGTCGGGGGGCGTGCGAGTGTGTCGGGGGCGTGTGTGTGTGTGTCGGGGGGCGTGTGTGTGTCGGGGGGCGTGTGTGTGTGTCGGGGGCGTGTGTCTGTGTCGGGGTGTGTGTGTCTGTGTCGGGGGGCGTGTGTGTGTGTCGGGGGGCGTGTGTGTGTGTGTCGCGGGGGCGTGTTTGTGTGTCGGCGGCGTGTGTGTGTGTCGGGGGGCGTGTGTGTGTCGGGGGGCGTGTGTGTGTCGGGGGGCGTGTGTGTGTCGGGGGGCGTGTGAGTGTGTCGGGGGCGTGTCTGTGTGTGTCGGGGGGCGTGTGTGTGTGTCGGGGGCGTGAGTGTGTGTGTCGGGGGGCGTCTGTGTGTGTGTCGGGGGTGCGTGTGTGTCGGGGGGCGTGTGTGTGTCGGGGGGCGTGTGTGTGTGTCGGGGGGCGTGTGTGTGTGTCGGGGGGTGTGTGTGTGTGTCGGGGTGTGTGTGTCTGTGTCGGGGGGCGTGTGTGTGTGTCGGGGGGCGTGTGTGTGTGTGTCGCGGGGGCGTGTTTGTGTGTCGGCGGCGTGTGTGTGTGTCGGGGGGCGTGTGTGTGTGTCGGGGGGCGTGTGTGTGTGTCGGGGGGGTTTGTGTGTGTGCGCGTGTGTGTGTGTCGGGGGGCGTGTGTGTGTGTGTCGGGGGGCGTGTGTGTGTGTCGGGGGGCGTGTGTCTGTGTCGGGGGGCGTGTGTGTGTCGGGGGGCGTGTGTGTGTCGGGGGGCGTGTGTGTGTGTCGGGGGGCGTGTGTGTGTGTCGGGGGACGTGTGTGTGTGTCGGGGGACGTGTGTGTGTGTCGGGGGGCGTGTGTGTGTGTGTCGGGGGGCGTGTGTGTGTGTGTGTCGGGGGGCGTGTGTGTGTGTGTGTCGGGGGGCGTCTGTGTGTGTGTCGGGGGGCGTCTGTGTGTGTGTCGGGGGTGCGTGTGTGTCGGGGGGCGTGTGTGTGTCGGGGGGCGTGTGTGTGTGTCGGAGGGCGTGTGTGTGTGTCGGGGGGTGTGTGTGTGTGTCGGGGTGTGTGTGTGTGTGTCGGGGGGCGTGTGTGTGTGTCGGGGGGCGTGTGTGTGTGTGTCGCGGGGGCGTGTTTGTGTGTCGGCGGCGTGTGTGTGTGTCGGGGGGCGTGTGTGTGTGTCGGGGGGGTTTGTGTGTGTGCGCGTGTGTGTCGGGGGGCGTGTGTGTGTGTGTCGGGGGGCGTGTGTGTGTGTCGGGGGGGTTTGTGTGTGTGCGCGTGTGTGTGTCGGGGGGCTTGCGTGTGTGTGTCGGGGGGCGTGCGTGTGTGTGTCGGGGGGCGTGCGTGTGTGTGTCGGGGGGCGTGCGTGTATGTGTCGGGGGGCGTGTGTGTGTGTCGGGGGGCGTGTGTGTGTGTCGGGGGGCGTGTGTGTGTGTCGGGGGGCGTGTGTGTCTGTCGGGGGGGTGTGTCGGGGGGGCGTGTGTGTCGGGGGGGGCGTGTGTGTCGGGGGGGCGTGTGTCGGGGGGGGCGTGTGTCGGGGGGGCATGTGTGTCGGGGGGGCGTGTGTGTCGGGGGGCGTGTCTGTCGGGGGGCGTGTGTGTCGAGGGCGTGTGTGCCGGGGGGCGTGTGTGCCGGGGGGCGTGTGTGCCGGGGGGCGTGTGTGCCGGGGGGCGTGGGTGTCGGGGGGCGAGGGTGTCGGGGGGCGAGGGTGTCGGGGGGCGAGGGTGTCGGGGGGGCGAGTCTGTCGGGGGGCGAGGGTGTCGGGGGGCGAGGGTGTCGGGGGGCGAGGGTGTCGGGGGGTGAGGGTGTCGGCGGCGTGTCTGTCGGGGGGCGTGTGTGTCGGGGGGCGTGTGTGTCGGGGGGCGTGTGTGTCGGGGGCGTGTGTGTCGGGGGGCGTGTGTGTCGGGGGGGCGTGTTTGTCGGGGGGCGTGTTTGTCGGGGGGCGTGTGTGTCGGGGGCCTGTGTGTCAGGGGGCGTGTCTGTCGGGGGGGCGTGTCTGTCGGGGGGCGTGTCTTTCGGGGGGCGTGTCTGTCGGGGGGCGTGTCTGTCGGGGGGCGTGTCTGTCGGGGGGCGTGTGTGTCGGGGGGGCGTTTGTGTGTCGGGGGCGTGTGTGTGTGTCGGGGGGGCGTGAGTGTGTGTCGGGGGGTGCGTCTGTGTCGGGGGGTGCGTGAGTGTCAGGGGGCGCGTGTGTGTCGGGGGTTACGTGTGTGTCGGGGGGGGGTGTGTCGGGGGTGTGTGTGTGTCGGGGGGCGTGTGTGTGTCGGGGGGCGTGTGTGTTGGTGTCAGGGGGCGTGTGTGTGTTTGTGTCGGGGGGCGTGTGTCTGTGTCGGGGGGCGTGCGAGTGTGTCGGGGGCGTGTGTGTGTGTGTCGGGGGGCGTGTGTGTGTCGGGGCGCGTGTGTGTGTGTCGGGGGCGTGTGTCTGTGTCGGGGGCGTGTGTCTGTGTCGGGGGGCGTGTGTGTGTCGGGGGGCGTGTGTGTGTCGGGGGGCGTGTGTGTGTCGGGGGGCGTGTGTGTGTGTCGGGGGGCGTGTGTGTGTGTCGGGGGGCGTGTGTGTGTGTGTCGGGGGGCTTGCGTGTGTGTGTCGGGGGGCGTGCGTGTGTGCCGGGGGGCGTGTGTGTCGGGGGGCGTGTGTGCCGGGGGGCGTGTGTGCCGGGGGGCGTGGGTGTCGGGGGGCGAGGGTGTCGGGGGGCGAGGGTGTCGGGGGGGCGAGTCTGTCGGGGGGCGAGGGTGTCGGGGGGCGAGGGTGTCGGGGGGCGAGGGTGTCGGGGGGTGAGGGTGTCGGCGGCGTGTCTGTCGGGGGGCGTGTGTGTCGGGGGGCGTGTGTGTCGGGGGGCGTGTGTGTCGGGGGGCGTGTGTGTCGGGGGGCGTGTTTGTCGGGGGGCGTGTTTGTCGGGGGGCGTGTGTGTCGGGGGCGTGTGTGTCGGGGGCCTGTGTGTCGGGGGGCGTGTCTGTCGGGGGGTGTGTCTGTCGGGGGGCGTGTCTGTCGGGGGGCGTGTGTGTCGGGGGGCGTTTGTGTGTCGGGGGCGTGTGTGTGTGTCGGGGGGGCGTGAGTGTGTGTCGGGGGGTGCGTCTGTGTCGGGGGGTGCGTGAGTGTCAGGGGGCGCGTGTGTGTCGGGGGTTACGTGTGTGTCGGGGGGGGGTGTGTGTCGGGGGTGTGTGTGTGTCGGGGGGCGTGTGTGTGTCGGGGGGCGTGTGTGTTGGTGTCAGGGGGCGTGTGTGTGTTTGTGTCGGGGGGCGTGTGTCTGTGTCGGGGGGCGTGCGAGTGTGTCGGGGGCGTGTGTGTGTGTGTCGGGGGGCGTGTGTGTGTCGGGGGGCGTGTGTGTGTGTCGGGGGCGTGTGTCTGTGTCGGGGGGCGTGTGTGTGTCGGGGGGCGTGTGTGTGTCGGGGGGCGTGTGAGTGTGTCGGGGGCGTGTCTGTGTGTGTCGGGGGGCGTGTGTGTGTGTCGGGGGCGTGAGTGTGTGTGTCGGGGGGCGTGTGTGTGTGTGTCGGGGGGCTTGCGTGTGTGTGTCGGGGGGCGTGCGTGTGTGTGTCGGGGGGCGTGCGTGTGTGTGTCGGGGGGCGTGCGAGTGTGTCGGGGGCGTGTGTGTGTGTGTCGGGGGGCGTGTGTGTGTCGGGGGGCGTGCGTGTGTGTGTCGGGGGGCGTGTGTGTGTGTCGGGGGGCGTGTGTGTGTGTCGGGGGTCGTGTGTGTCTGTCGGGGGGCGTGTGTGTCTGTCGGGGGGGTGTGTCGGGGGGGCGTGTGTGTCGGGGGGGCGTGTGTGTCGGGGGGGCGTGTGTCGGGGGGGCGTGTGTGTCGGGGGGGCGTGTGTGTCGGGGGGCGTGTCTGTCGGGGGGCGTGTCTGTCGGGGGGCGTGTGTGCCGGGGGGCGTGTGTGCCGGGGGGCGTGTGTGCCGGGGGGCGTGTGTGCCGGGGGGCGTGTGTGCCGGGGGGCGTGTGTGCCGGGGGGCGTGGGTGTCGGGGGGCGAGGGTGTCGGGGGGGCGAGTCTGTCGGGGGGCGAGGGTGTCGGGGGGCGAGGGTGTCGGGGGGCGAGGGTGTCGGGGGGTGAGGGTGTCGGCGGCGTGTCTGTTGGGGGGCGTGTGTGTCGGGGGGCGTGTGTGTAGCGGGGCGTGTGTATCGGGGGGCGTGTGTGTCGGGGGGCGTGTTTGTCGGGGGGCGTGTTTGTCGGGGGGCGTGTGTGTCGGGGGCGTGTGTGTCGGGGGCCTGTGTGTCGGGGGGCGTGTCTGTCGGGGGGCGTGTCTGTCGGGGGGCGTGTCTGTCGGGGGGCGTGTGTGTCGGGGGGCGTTTGTGTGTCGGGGGCGTGTGTGTGTGTCGGGGGGGCGTGAGTGTGTGTCGGGGGGTGCGTGTGTGTAGGGGGGTGCGTGTGTGTCGGGGGTGCGTCTGT
Organism: Somniosus microcephalus; assembly: GCF_052327205.1. Lineage (NCBI taxonomy): Eukaryota > Metazoa > Chordata > Chondrichthyes > Squaliformes > Somniosidae > Somniosus > Somniosus microcephalus. The sequence goes on from NW_028226040.1 coordinate 60,706, forward strand.
GTCGGGGGGTGCGTGAGTGTCAGGGGGTGCGTGTGTGTCGGGGGTTACGTGTGTGTCGGGGGGGTGTGTGTCGGGGGTGTGTGTGTGTCGGGGGGCGTGTGTGTTGGTGTCGGGGGGCGTGTGTGTGTGTCGGGGGGCGTGTGTGTTGGTGTCGGGGGGCGTGTGTGTGTTTGTGTCGGGGGGCGTGTGAGTGAGTGTGTCGGGGGCGTGTGTGTGTGTGTCGGGGGGCGTGTGTGTGTCGGGGGGCGTGTGTGTGTGTCGGGGGGCGTGTGTCTGTGTCGGGGGGCGTGTGTGTGTCGGGGGGCGTGTGTGTCGGGGGGCGTGTGTGTGTCGGGGGGCGTGAGTGTGTGTCGGGGGCGTGTGTGTGTGTGTCGGGGGGCGTGTGTGTGTGTCGGGGGCGTGTGTGTGTGTGTCGGGGGCGTGTGTGTGTCGGGGGGTTGTGTGTGTCGGGGGGTTGTGTTTGTCGGGGGGGGTGTGTCGGGGGGTGTGTGCGTCGGGGGGCGTGTGCGTCGGGGGCGTGTGCGTCGGGGGGGTTTGTGTCGGGGGGGTGTGTGTCGGGGGGGCGTCTGTGTCGGGGGGGGCGTGTGTGTCGGGGGGGCGTGTGTGTCGGGGGGGCGTGTTTGTCGGGGGGGCGTGTGTGTCGGGGGGGCGTGTTTGTCAGGGGGCGTGTGTGTCGGGGGCGTGTGTGTCGGGGGGCGTGTGTGTCGGGGGGCGTGTGTGTCGGGGGCGTGTGTGTCGGGGGCGTGTGTGTCGGGGGGCGTGTGTGTCGGGTGTGTGTGTCGGTGTGTGTGTGTGTCGGGGGGCGTGTGTGTGTGTCGGGGGGCGTGCGTGTGTGTCGGGGGGCGTGTGTGTGTGTCGGGGTGCGTGTGTGTCTCGGGGGGCGTCTGTGTGTGTGTCGGGGGGCGTGTGTGTGTGTGTCGGGGGGCGTGTGTGTGTGTGTCGGGGGGCTTGCGTGTGTGTGTCGGGGGGCGTGCGTGTGTGTGTCGGGGGGCGTGCGTGTGTGTGTCGGGGGGCGTGCGTGTGTGTGTCGGGGGGCGTGTGTGTGTGTCGGGGGGTGTGTCGGGGGGGCGTGTGTGTCGGGGGGCGTGTGTGTCGGGGGGGCGTGTGTGTCGGGGGGGCGTGTGTGTCGGGGGGCGTGTGTGTCGGGGGGCGTGTGTGTCGGGGGGCGTGTGTGTGTGTGTCGGGGGGCGTGTGTGTGTGTGTCGGGGGGCGTGTGTGTGTGTGTCGGGGGGCGTGTGTGTGTGTGTGTCGGGGCGTGTGTGTGTGTCGGGGGGGGGTGTGTGTCGGGGGGCGTGTGTGTGTGTCGGGGTGCGTGTGTGTGTGTCGCGGGGGCGTGTTTGTGTGTCGGGGGCGTGTGTGTGTGTCGGGGGGCGTGTGTGTGTGTCGGGGTGTGTGTGTGTGTGTCGCGGGGGCGTGTTTGTGTGTCGGGGGCGTGTGTGTCTGTCGGGGGGCGTGTGTGTGTGTCGGGGGGCGTGTGTGTGTGTCGGGGGGCGTGTGTGTGTGTGTCGGGGGGCGTGTGTGTGTGTGTCGGGGGCGTGCGTGTGTGTGTCGGGGGGCTTGCGTGTGTGTGTCGGGGGGCTTGCGTGTGTGTGTCGGGGGGCGTGGGTGTGTGTGTCGGGGGGCTTGCGTGTGTGTGTCGGGGGGCGTGTGTGTGTGTCGGGGGGCGTGTGTGTGTGTGTCGGGGGGCTTGCGTGTGTGTGTCGGGGGGCTTGCGTGTGTGTGTCGGCGGGCTTGCGTGTGTGTGTCGGGGGGCGTGTGTGTGTCGGGGGGCGTGTGTGTGTGTCGGGGGGCGTGTGTGTGTGTCGGGGGGCGTGTGTGTGTGTCAGGGGGGTGTGTCGGGGGGGCGTGTTTGTCGGGGGGGCGTGTGTGTCGGGGGGGCGTGTGTCGGGGGGGCGTGTGTCGGGGGGGCGTGTGTGTCGGGGGGCGTGTGTGTCGGGGGGCGTGTGTGTCGGGGGGCGTGTGTGCCGGGGGGCGTGTGTGCCGGGGGGCGTGTGTGCCGGGGGGCGTGTGTTGGCAAATGGATTGGCAAAACTACTTGAACAATCTACAGCACCCGGCCTCACCCTATATGAATCCAAGGTTAAATTCCTCCTCTATGCAGACGACCTGGTTCTGCTGTCACCTACTAAAGAGGGGCTACAGCAAAACCTGGACCTGCTGGAGTCGTACTGCCAGACTTGGGCCCTGACAATAAATCCCCAAAAAACCAAAGTCCTTGTGTTCCAGCAAAGATCCAAACATCAGGGACCCAAAATAAATTTCACAGTAGGAACAACCAAAATTGAACAAACCACTAACTACACATACTTGGGCTTAAAAATCAGTTCTACGGGAAACTTCAAACTGGCTGTGAATGAACTGAAAGAGAAAGCAAGAAGGGCTTTCTATGCCATCAAAAAATCAATCCAAATAGAAATCCCAATTAGCATTTGGCTCAAAATTTTCAAATCAGTAATTGAACCAATTGCACTCTATGGCAGTGAGGTATGGGGACCGCTAACTCAACAAGAATTTGCAAAATGGGACAAACACCCAATTGAGATCCTACATGCAGAATTCTGTAAAAGTATCCTCCGGACTCAAAGGAAAACAGTAAACAATGCATGCAGGGCGGAACTAGGCCAATATCCATTAATAATCACTATCCAAAAAAGAGCCACCAAATTTTGGAATCACCTACAAATGAGCAATCCCCAATGCTATCACTACGACGCCCTGAAATGCCAAGAGCTGACCATAAAGAAGAATACCCTCAGTCAACTAGTCCTGGGACTCAGTGAAGTAACTACTAACAATACTAACAATAACCAGCCCCAGGACAGTGACAGGGTAACACAAAGAATTCGACCCAACACAATCGTCGCTAAGCAAAAGGAAAAATATCTGACATATTGGGCAGAAACAACAAAAACCCAAAGCAAACTCAATTGCTACTTGGCCCTAAACAGACAATACAACATAGCTGATTACCTGACCATGGTAAAGGATAACAAACTGAGAAGAACCTTGACAAGGTACAGACTTAGCGAACATAGCCTAGCGATCGAAAAAGGCAGACACAGGCAGACCAGGCTGCCAAGAGAGGACAGGATATGCTCTCACTGCAGTCAGGGAGTGGTGGAGACAGAGATGCACTTCCTCACAGCTTGTGGAAAATATCAGGGCATCAGGGAGAATTTCTACCAAAAATTCTCACAAATATGCCCTGATTTCAGAAATCTGAATGACAACCAAAAACTCCCATTCCTACTGGGAGAGGAGAGAAGCTGTATAACACTGGCGGCGCACTATGTTACAGCTTGCCATGAACAGAGGGACAACCAGTAAACTAAGAAAAAAATATATATAAACAATGCGAATGTATATTTATACACTCAGGGATATACCTGTTTATACACTGTATGAATAGAACTGCGTTTATGTGCTAAACCATAGATGTATTTTGATGCTTTGGCAACATAAGATGTAACTTATCATGCCAATAAAGCGATTTAAATTGTAAATTGTAAAATTGTGTGCCGGGGGGCGTGGGTGTCGGGGGGCGAGGGTGTCGGGGGGGCGAGTCTGTCGGGGGGCGAGGGTGTCGGGGGGCGAGGGTGTCGGGGGGCGAGTGTGTCGGCGGCGTGTCTGTCGGGGGGCGTGTGTGTCGGGGGGCGTGTGTGTCGGGTGGCGTGTGTGTCGGGGGCGTGTGTGTGTCGGGGGGCGTGTGTGTGTGTGTCGGGGTGTGTGTGTGTGTGTCGGGGGGCGTGTGTGTGTGTCGGGGTGCGTGTGTGTGTGTCGCGGGGGCGTGTTTGTGTGTCGGGGGCGTGTGTGTGTGTCGGGGGGCGTGTGTGTGTGTCGGGGGGGTTTGTGTGCGTGTGCGTGTGTGTGTGTCGGGGGGCGTGCGTGTGTGTGTCGGGGGGCTTGCGTGTGTGTGTCGGGGGGCGTGTGTGTGTGTCGGGGGGCGTGTGTGTGTGTCGGGGGGCGTGTGTGTCTGTCGGGGGGGTGTGTCGGGGGGGCGTGTTTGTCGGGGGGGGCGTGTGTGTCGGGGGGCGTGTGTCGGGGGGGCGTGTGTGTCGGGGGGGCGTGTGTGTCGGGGGGGCGTGTCTGTCGGGGGGCGTGTCTGTCGGGGGGCGTGTCTGTCGGGGGGCGTGTTTGTCGGGGGGCGTGTGTGCCGGGGGGCGTGTGTGCCGGGGGGCGTGTTTGCCGGGGGGCGTGGGTGTCGGGGGGCGAGGGTGTGGGGGGGCGAGGGTGTCGGGGGGCGAGGGTGTCGGGGGGCGTGTGTGTGTGTATCGGGGGGCGTGCGTGTGTGTGTCGGGGGGCGTGCGTGTGTGTGTCGGGGGGCGTGTGTGTGTGACGGGGGGTGTGTCGGGGGGGCGTGTGTGTCGGGGGGGGCGTGTGTGTCGGGGGGGCGTGTGTGTCGGGGGGGCGTGTGTGTCGGGGGGCGTGTGTGTCGGGGGGGCGTGTGTGTCGGGGGGCGTGTGTGTCGGGGGGCGTGTGTGTCGGGGAGCGTGTGTGTGTGTGTCGGGGGGCGTGTGTGTGTGTGTCGGGGGGCGTGTGTGTGTGTGTCGGGGCGTGTGTGTGTGTCGGGGGGGGTGTGTGTTGGGGGGCGTGTGTGTGTCGGGGGGCGTGTGTGTGTGTCGCGGGGGCGTGTTTGTGTGTCGGGGGCGTGTGTGTGTGTCGGGGGGCGTGTGTGTGTGTCGGGGGGTGTGTGTGTGTGTCGGGGGGCGTGTGTGTGTGTGTCGGGGGGCGTGTGTGTGTGTGTCGGGGGCGTGCGTGTGTGTGTCGGGGGGCTTGCGTGTGTGTGTCGGGGGGCGTGTGTGTGTGTGTCGGGGGGCTTGCGTGTGTGTGTCGGGGGGCGTGTGTGTGTGTCGGGGGGCGTGTGTGTCGGGGGGCGTGCGTGTGTGTGTCGGGGGCGTGCGTGTGTGTGTCGGGGGGCTTGCGTGTGTGTGTCGGGGGGCTTGCGTGTGTGTGTCGGGGGGCTTGCGTGTGTGTGTCGGGGGGCGTGTGTGTGTCGGGGGGCGTGTGTGTGTGTCGGGGGGCGTGTGTGTGTGTCAGGGGGGTGTGTCGGGGGGGCGTGTTTGTCGGGGGGGGCGTGTGTGTCGGGGGGGCGTGTGTCGGGGGGGCGTGTGTGTCGGGGGGCGTGTGTGTCGGGGGGCGTGTCTGTCGGGGGGCGTGTGTGTCGGGGGGGGGGTGTGTCGGGGGGCGTGTCTGTCGGGGGGCGTGTGTGTCGGGGGGCGTGTGTGCCGGGGGGCGTGTGTGCCGGGGGGCGTGTGTGCCGGGGGGCGTGTGTGCGGGGGGCGTGGGTGTCGGGGGGCGAGGGTGTCGGGGGGGCGAGTCTGTCGGGGGGCGAGGGTGTCGGGGGGCGAGGGTGTCGGGGGGCGAGGGTGTCGGCGGCGTGTCTGTCGGGGGGCGTGTGTGTCGGGGGGCGTGTGTGTCGGGTGGCGTGTGTGTCGGGGGCGTGTGTGTGTCGGGGGGCGTGTGTGTGTGTCGGGGTGCGTGTGTGTGTCGCGGGGGCGTGTTTGTGTGTCGGGGGCGTGTGTGTGTGTCAGGGGGCGTGTGTGTGTGTCGGGGGGCGTGTGTGTGTGTCGGGGGGGTTTGTGTGCGTGTGCGTGTGTGTGTGTCGGGGGGCGTGCGTGTGTGTGTCGGGGGGCGTGTGTGTGTGTCGGGGTGTGTGTGTGTGTGTCGGGGTGCGTGTGTGTGTGTCGCGGGGGCGTGTTTGTGTGTCGGGGGCGTGTGTGTGTGTCGGGGGGGGCGTGTGTGTCGGGGGGGCGTGTCTGTCGGGGGGCGTGTCTGTCGGGGGGCGTGTCTGTCGGGGGGCGTGTCTGTCGGGGGGCGTGTCTGTCGGGGGGCGTGTGTGCCGGGGGGCGTGGGTGTCGGGGGGCGAGGGTGTGGGGGGGCGAGTCTGTCGGGGGGCGTGTGTGCCGGGGGGCGTGGGTGTCGGGGGGCGAGGGTGTTGGGGGGGCGAGTCTGTCGGGGGGCGAGGGTGTCGGGGGGCGAGGGTGTCGGGGGGTGAGGGTGTCGGCGGCGTGTCTGTCGGGGGGCGTGTGTGTCGGGGGGCGTGTGTGTCGGGGGGCGTGTGTGTGTGTGTGTCGGGGGGCGTGTGTGTGTGTGTCGGGGGGCGTGTGTGTGTGTCGGGGTGCGTGTGTGTGTCGCAGGGGCGTGTTTGTGTGTCGGGGGCGTGTGTGTGTGTCGGGGGGCGTGTGTGTGTGTCGGGGGGCGTGTGTGTGTGTCGGGGTGGTTTGTGTGCGTGTGCGTGTGTGTGTGTCGGGGGGCGTGCGTGTGTGTGTCGGGGGGCGTGTGTGTGTGTCGGGGGGCGTGTGTGTGTGTCGGGGGGCGTGTGTGTCTGTCGGGGGGGTGTGTCGGGGGGGCGTGTTTGTCGGGGGGGCGTGTGTGTCGGGGGGGCGTGTGTCGGGGGGGCGTGTGTGTCGGGGGGGCGTGTGTGTCGGGGGGGCGTGTGTGTCGGGGGGCGTGTGTGTCGGGGGGCGTGTCTGTCGGGGAGCGTGTGTGTCGGGGGGCGTGTGTGCCGGGGGGCGTGTGTGCCGGGGGGCGTGTGTGTCGGGGGGCGAGGGTGTGGGGGGGCGAGTCTGTCGGGGGGCGAGGGTGTCGGGGGGCGAGGGTGTCGGGGGGTGAGGGTGTCGGCGGCGTGTCTGTCGGGGGGCGTGTGTGTCGGGGGGCGTGTGTGTCGGGGGGCGTGTGTGTCGGGGGGCGTGTGTGTCGGGGGGCGTGTTTGTCGGGGGGCGTGTTTGTCGGGGGGCGTGTGTGTCAGGGGCTTGTGTGTCGGGGGGCGTGTGTGTCAGGGGCGTGTGTGTCGGGGGCCTGTGTGTCGGGGGGGCGTGTCTGTCGGGGGCCTGTGTGTCGGGGGGCGTGTCTGTCGGGGGGCGTGTGTGTCGGGGGGCGTGTGTGTCGGGGGGGCGTGTGTCGGGGGGGCGTGTGTGTCGGGGGCGTGTGTGTCGGGGGGCGTGTGTGTCGGGGGGCGTGTGTGTCGGGGGGCGTGTGTGTCGGGGGGCGTGTGCCGGGGGGCGTGTGTGCCGGGGGGCGTGGGTGTCGGGGGGCGAGGGTGTTGGGGGGGCGAGTCTGTCTGGGGGCGAGGGTGTCGGGGGGCGTGTGTGTCTGTCGGGGGGTTGTGCCGGGGGGGGCGTGTTTGTCGGGGGGCCTGTGTGTCGGGGGGGCGTGTGTGTCGGGGGGCGTGTGTGTCGGGGGGCGTGTCTGTCGGGGGGCGTGTGTTGTGCCGGGGGGCGTGTGTGCCGGGGGGCGTGGGTGTCGGGGGGCGAGGGTGTTGGGGGGGGCGAGGGTGTCGGGGGGCGAGGGTGTCGGGGGGGCGAGGGTGTCGGCGGCGTGTCTGTCGGGGGGCGTGTGTGTCGGGGGGCGTGTGTGTCGGGGGGCGTGTGTGTCGGGGGGCGTGCTGTGTCGGGGGGCGTGTTTGTCGGGGGGCGTGTTTGTCGGGGGGGCGTGTGTGTCGGGGGCGTGTGTGTCGGGGGGCCTGTGTGTCGGGGGCCTGTGTGTCGGGGGGCGTGTCGGTCTGGGGGGCGTGTGTGTCGGGGGGCGTGTGTGTCGGGGGCGTGTGTGTCGGGGGCGTGTGTTTTCGGGGGGCGTGTGTGTCGGGGGGCGTGTGTGTCGGGGGGAGTGTGTGTGTCGGGTGTGTGTGTCGGTGTATGTGTGTGTCGGGGGGCGTGTGTGTGTGTGTCGGGGGCGTGCGTGTGTGTCGGGGGGCGTGTGTGTGTCGGGGGGCGTGTGTGTGTGTGTCGGGGGGCGTGTGTGTGTTTGTCGGGGGGCGTGTGTGTGTGTGTCGGGGGGCGTGTGTGTGTGTGTCGGGGGGCTTGTGTGTGTGTGTCGGGGGCGTGTGTGTGTGTGTCGGGGGGCGTGTGTGTGTGTCGGGGGGCTTGCGTGTGTGTGTCGGGGGGCGTGCGTGTGTGTGTCGGGGGGCGCTGCGTGTGTGTCTCGGGGGGCGTGGCGTGTGTGTCAGGGGGGTGTGTCGGGGGGGCGTGTGTGTCCGGGGGCGTGTGTCGGGGGGCGTGTCTGTCGGGGGGCGTGTGTGTCGGGGGGCGTGTGTGTCGGGGGGCGTGTGTGTCGGGGGGCGTGTGTGTCGGGGGGGCGTGTGTCGGGGGGGCGTGTATGTCGGGGGGGCATGTGTGTCGGGGGGGGCGTGTCTGTCGGGGGGCGTGTCTGTCGGGGGGCGTGTCTGTCGGGGGGCGTGTCTGTCGGGGGGCGTGTTTGTCGGGGGGCGTGTGTGCCGGGGGGCGTGTTTGCCGGGGGGCGTGGGTGTCGGGGGGGCGAGGGTGTGGGGGGGCGAGGGTGTCGGGGGGGCGAGGGTGTCGGGGGGCGTGTGTGTGTGTGTCGGGGGGCGTGTGTGTGTGTGTCGGGGGGCATGTGTGTGTGTGTCGGGGGGCTTGCGTGTGTGTATCGGGGGGCGTGCGTGTGTGTGTCGGGGCGTGCGTGTGTGTGTGTCGGGGGGCGTGTGTGTGTGACGGGGGGTGTGTCGGGGGGGGCGTGTGTGTCGGGGGGGGCGTGTGTGTCGGGGGGGCGTGTGTGTGTCGGGGGGGCGTGTGTGTCGGGGGGCGTGTGTGTCGGGGGGGCGTGTGTGTCGGGGGCGTGTGTGTCGGGGGGCGTGTGTGTCGGGGAGCGTGTGTGTGTGTGTCGGGGGGCGTGTGTGTGTGTGTCGGGGGGCGTGTGTGTGTGTGTCGGGGCGTGTGTGTGTGTCGGGGGGGTGTGTGTTGGGGGGCGTGTGTGTGTCGGGGGGCGTGTGTGTGTGTCGCGGGGGCGTGTTTGTGTGTCGGGGGCGTGTGTGTGTGTCGGGGGGCGTGTGTGTGTGTCGGGGGGTGTGTGTGTCGGGGGGCGTGTGTGTGTGTGTCGGGGGGCGTGTGTGTGTGTGTCGGGGGCGTGCGTGTGTGTGTCGGGGGGCTTGCGTGTGTGTGTCGGGGGGCGTGTGTGTGTGTGTCGGGGGGCTTGCATGTGTGTGTCGGGGGGCGTGTGTGTGTGTCGGGGGGGCGTGTGTGTCGGGGGGCGTGCGTGTGTGTGTCGGGGGCGTGCGTGTGTGTGTCGGGGGGCTTGCGTGTGTGTGTCGGGGGCTTGCGTGTGTGTGTCGGGGGGCTTGCGTGTGTGTGTCGGGGGGCGTGTGTGTGTCGGGGGCGTGTGTGTGTGTCAGGGGGGTGTGTCGGGGGGGCGTGTTTGTCGGGGGGGGCGTGTGTGTCGGGGGGGCGTGTGTCGGGGGGGCGTGTGTGTCGGGGGGCGTGTGTGTCGGGGGGCGTGTCTGTCGGGGGGCGTGTGTGTCGGGGGGCGTGTGTGTCGGGGGGCGTGTCTGTCGGGGGGCGTGTGTGTCGGGGGGCGTGTGTGCCGGGGGGCGTGTGTGCGGGGGGGGCGTGTGTGCCGGGGGGCGTGTGTGCGGGGGGCGTGGGGTGTCGGGGGGCGAGAGGGTGTCGGGGGGGCGAGTCTGTCGGGGGGCGAGGGTGTCGGGGGGCGAGGGTGTCGGGGGGCGAGGGTGTCGGCGGCGTGTCTGTCGGGGGGCGTGTGTGTCGGGGGGCGTGTGTGTCGGGTGGCGTGTGTGTCGGGGGCGTGTGTGTGTCGGGGGGCGTGTGTGTGTGTCGGGGTGCGTGTGTGTGTCGCGGGGGCGTGTTTGTGTGTCGGGGGCGTGTGTGTGTGTCAGGGGGCGTGTGTGTGTGTCGGGGGGCGTGTGTGTGTGTCGGGGGGGTTGTGTGCGTGTGCGTGTGTGTGTGTCGGGGGGCGTGCGTGTGTGTGTCGGGGGGCGTGTGTGTGTGTCGGGGGGCGTGTGTGTGTGTCGGGTGTGTGTGTGTGTGTCGGGGTGCGTGTGTGTGTGTCGCTGGGGGCGTGTTTGTGTGTCGGGGGCGTGTGTGTGTGTGTCGGAGGGGCGTGTGTGTCGGGGGGGCGTGTCTGTCGGGGGGCGTGTCTGTCGGGGGGGCGTGTCTGTCGGGGGGCGTGTCTGTCGGGGGGCGTGTGTGCCGGGGGGCGTGGGTGTCGGGGGGCGAGGGTGTGGGGGGGCGAGTCTGTCGGGGGGCGAGGGTGTCGGGGGGCGAGGGTGTCGGGGGGCGAGGGTGTCGGGGGGCGTGGGTGTCGGGGGGCGTGGGTGTCGGGGGCGAGGGTGTGGGGGGGCGAGTCTGTCGGGGGGCGTGTGTGTCGGGGGGCGTGTGTGTCGGGGGGCGTGTCTGTCGGGGGGCGTGTCTGTCGGGGGGCGTGTCTGTCGGGGGCGTGTCTGTCGGGGGGCGTGTGTGTCGGGGGGCGTTTGTGTGTCGGGGCGTGTGTGTGTGTGTCGGGGGGCCTGAGTGTGTGTCGGGGGGTGCGTGTGTGTCGGGGGGTGCGTGTGTGTCGGGGGTGCGTCTGTGTCGGGGGGTGCGTGAGTGTCAGGGGGTGCGTGTGTGTCGGGGGTTGCGTGTGTGTCGGGGGGTGTGTGTCGGGGGTGTGTGTGTGTCGGGGGGCGTGTGTGTTTGTGTCGGGGGGCGTGTGTGTGTTTGTGTCGGGGGGGCGTGTGTCTGCGTCGGGGGGCGTGTGAGTGTGTCGGGGGCGTGTGTGTGCGTGTCGGGGGGCGTGTGTGGTGTCGGGGGGCGTGTGTGTGTGTCGGGGGCGTGTGTGTGTGTCGGGGGGCGTGTGTCTGTGTCGGGGGGCGGTGTGTGTGTCGGGGTGCGTGTGTGTGTCGGGGGCGTGTGTGTGTGTGTCGGGGGGCGTGTGTGTGTGTGTCGGGGGGCGTGTGTGTGTGTGTCGGGGGGCTTGCGTGTGTGTGTCGGGGGGCGAGCGTGTGTGTGTCGGGCGCCTGCGTGTGTGTGTGTCGGGGGGCGTGTTGTGTGTGTCGGGGGGTGTGTCGGGGGGGCGTGTGTGTCGGGGGGCGTGTGTGTCGGGGGGGGCGTGTGTGTCGGGGGGGCGTGTGTGTCGGGGGGCGTGTGTGTCGGGGGGCGTGTGTGTCGGGGGGCGTGTGTGTCGGGGGGCGTGTGTGTCGGGGGGCGTGTGTGTCGGGGGCGTGTGTGTGTGTGTGTCGGGGGGCGTGTGTGTGTCGGGGGGCATGTGTGTGTGTCGGGGGCGTGTGTGTGTGTCGCGGGGCGTGTGTCTGTGTCGGGGGGCGTGTGTGTATCGGGGGGCGTGTGTGTGTCGGGGGCGTGTGTGTGTGTCGGGGGGCGTGTGAGTGTGTCGGGGGCGTGTGTGTGTGTGTCGGGGGGCGTGTGTGTGTCGGGGGGCGGGTGTGTGTGTCGGGGGGTTGTGTGTGTCGGGGGGTTGTGTGTGTCGGGGGGGTTGTGTGTCGGGGGGTGTGTGCGTCGGGGGGGCGTGTGCGTCGGGGACGTGTTCGTCGGGGGGGTTTGTGTCGGGGGGGTTTTTGTCGGGGGGGCGTGTTTGTCGGGGGGGCGTGTTTGTCAGGGAGCGTGTGTGTCGGGGGGGCGTGTTTGTCAGGGGGCATGTGTGTCGGGGGCGTGTGTGTCGGGGGGCATGTGTGTCGGGGGGGCGTGTGTGTCGGGGGCGTGTGTGTCGGGGGCGTGTGTATCGGGGGGCGTGTGTGTCGGGGGGCGTGTGTGTCGGGGGGAGTGTGTGTCGGGTGTGTGTGTCGGTGTATGTGTGTGTCGGGGGGCGTGTGTGTGTGTGTCGGGGGCGTGCGTGTGTGTCGGGGGGCGGTGCGTGTGTGTCGGGGGCGTGTGTGTGTCGGGGGGCCTGTGTGTGTGTGTCGGGGGGCGTGTGTGTGTGTGTCGGGGGCGTGTGTGTGTGTGTCGGGGGGCTTGTGTGTGTGTGTCGGGGGGCGTGTGTGTGTGTGTCGGGGGGCGTGTGTGTGTGTGTCGGGGGGCATGTGTGTGTGTCGGGGGGCTTGCGTGTGTGTGTCGGGGGGCGTGCGTGTGTGTGTCGGGGGGCGTGCGTGTGTGTGTCGGGGGGCGTGTGTGTGTGTCGGGGTGTGTGTCGGGGGGGCGTGTGTGTCGGGGGGCGTGTGTGTCGGGGGGGCGTGTATCGGGGGGGCGTGTGTGTCGGGGGGGCGTGTGGGTCGGGGGGGGCGTGTGTGTCGGGGGGCGTGTGTGTTGGGGGGCGTGTGTGTCGGGGGGCGTGTGTGTCGGGGGGTGTGTGTGTCTGTCGGGGGGGTGTGTCGGGGGGGCGTGTGGGTCGGGGGGGGCGTGTGTGTCGGGGGGCGTGTGTGTCGGGGGGCGTGTGTGTCGGGGGGCGTGTCTGTCGGGGGCGTGTGTGTCGGGGGGCGTGTGTGCCGGTGGGCGTTTGTGTGTCGGGGGCGTGTGTGTCGGGGGGCGTGTGTGTCGGGGGGCGTGTGTGTCGGGGGGGCGTGTGTGTCGGGGGGCGTGTTTGTCGGGGGCCGTGTTTGTCGGGGGGGCGTGTGTGTCGGGGGCGTGTGTGTCGGGGGCCTGTGTGTCGGGGGGCGTGTCTGTCGGGGGGCGTGTCTGTCGGGGGGCGTGTCTGTCGGGGGGCGTGTCTGTCGGGGGGCGTTTGTGTGTCGGGGGGCGTGTGTGTGTGTCGGGGGGCGTGTGTGTGTGTCGGGGGGCGTGTGTGTGTGTCGGGGTGTTGTGTGTGTCGGGGGGTTGTGTGTGGGGGGGTGTGTGCGTCGGGGGCGTGTGCGTCGGGGGGGTGTGTGTCGGGGGGCGGGTGTGTGTCGGGGGGGCGTGTGTGTCGGGGGGCGTGTGTGTCGGGGGGGGCGTGTGTGTCGGGGGGGCGTGTTTGTCAGGGGGCGTGTGTGTCGGGGGCGTGTGTGTCGGGTGTGTGTGTCGGGGGGCGTGTGTGTGTGTCGGGGGGCGTGCGTGTGTGTGTCGGGGGGCGTGCGTGTGTGTCGGGGGGCGTGCGTGTGTGTCGGGGGGCGTGTGTGTGTCGGGGGGCGTGTGTGTGTGTGTCGGGGGGCGTGTGTGTGTGTGTCGGGGGGCTTGCGTGTGTGTGTCGGGGGGCGTGCGTGTGTGTCGGGGGCCTGCGTGTGTGTGTCGGGGGGCGTGTGTGTGTGTCGGGGGGTGTGTCGGGGGGGCGTGTGTGTCGGGGGGGCGTGTGTGTGTCGGGGGGCGTGTGTGTCGGGGGGCGTGTGTGTCGGGGGGCGTGTGTGTCGGGGGGGCGTATGTGCCGGGGGGGCGTGTGTGCCGGGGGGCGTGTGTGCCGGGGGGCGTGTGTGCCGGGGGGCGTGTGTGTCGGGGGGTGTGTGTGTCGGGGGGGCGTGTGTGTGTGTGTGTCGGGGGCGTGTGTGTGTGTCGGGGGGCGTGTGTGTGTGTGTCGGGGGGCGTGTGTTTGTGTGTCGGGGGGCGTGTGTGTGGTGTCGGGGTGCGTGTGTGTGTGTCGCGGGGCGTGTTTGTGTGTCGGGGGCGTGTGTGTGTGTCGGGGGGCGTGTGTGTGTGTCGGGGTGTGTGTGTGTGTGTCGCGGGGGCGTGTTTGTGTGTCGGGGGCGTGTGTGTGTGTCGGGGGGCGTGTGTGTGTGTCGGGGGGCGTGTGTGTGTGTCGGGGGGGTTTGTGTGCGTGTGCGTGTGTGTGTGTCGGGGGGCGTGTGTATGTGTGTCGGGGGGCGTGTGTGTGTGTGTCGGGGGCGTGCGTGTGTGTGTCGGGGGGCTTGCTGTGTGTGTCGGGGGGCGTGTGTGTCTGTCGGGGGGGTGTGTCGGGGGCGGTGTTTGTCGGGGGGGCGTGTGTGTCGGGGGGGGCGTGTGTGTCGGGGGGGCGTGTGTCGGGGGGGCGTGTGTCGGGGGGGCGTGTGTGTCGGGGGGGCGTGTGTGTCGGGGGGGCGTGTGTGTCGGGGGGCGTGTGTGTCGGGGGGCGTGTCTGTCGGGGAGCGTGTGTGTTGGGCGGCGTGTGTGCCGGGGGGCGTGTGTGCCGGGGGGCGTGTGTGTCGGGGGGCGAGTCTGTCGGGGGGCGAGGGGTGTCGGGGGGCGAGGGTGTCGGGGGGTGAGGGTGTCGGCGGCGTGTCTGTCGGGGGGCGTGTGTGTCGGGGGGCGTGTGTGTCGGGGGGCGTGTTTGTCGGGGGGCGTGTTTGTCGGGGGGCGTGTGTCGGGGGCGTGTGTGTCGGGGGCCTGTGTGTCGGGGGGCGTGTGTGTGTCGGGGGCGTGTGTGTCGGGGGGTGTGTGTCGGGGGGCGTGTGTGTCGGGGGGCGTGTGTGTCGGGGGGCGTGTGTGTCGGGGGCGTGTGTGTCGGGGGGCGTGTGTGTCGGGTGTGTGTGTCGGTGTATGTGTGTGTCGGGGGGCGTGTGTGTGTGTGTCGGGGGCATGCGTGTGTGTCGGGGGGCGTGCGTGTGTGTCGGGGGGCGTGTGTGTGTCGGGGGGCGTGTGTGTGTGTCGTCGGGGGCTTGTGTGTGTGTGTCGGGGGGCGTGTGTGTGTGTGTCGGGGGGCGTGTGTGTGTGTGTCGGGGGGCGTGTGTGTGTGTGTCGGGGGGCGTGTGTGTGTGTGTCGGGGGGCGTGTGTGTGTGTGTCGGGGGCTTGTGTGTGTGTGTCGGGGGGCGTGTGTGTGTGTGTCGGGGGGCGTGTGTGTGTGTGTCGGGGGGCGTGTGTGTGTGTGTCGGGGGGCTTGTGTGTGTGTGTCGGGGGGCGTGTGTGTGTGTGTCGGGGGGCGTGTGTGTGTGTCAGGGGGCTTGCGTGTGTGTGTCGGGGGGCGTGCGTGTGTGTGTCGGGGGGCGTGCGTGTGTGTCTCGGGGGGCGTGTGTGTGTGTGTCAGGGGGGTGTGTCGGGGGGGCGTGTGTGTCGGGGGGGCGTGTGTGTCGGGGGGGCGTGTGTGTCGGGGGGGCGTGTGTGTCGGGGGGCGTGTGTGTCGGGGGGCGTGTGTGTCGGGGGGCGTGTGTGTCTGTCAGTGGGGTGTGTCGGGGGGGCGTGTTTGTCGGGGGGGGCGTGTGTGTCGGGGGGCGTGTGTGTCGGGGGGGCGTGTGTCGGGGGGGCGTGTGTCGGGGGGCCTGTGTGTCGGGGGGCGTGTGTGCCGGGGGGCGTGTGTGCCGGGGGGGGGTGTGTGCCGGGGGGCGGTTGTGTGCCGGGGGGCGTGGGTGTCGGGGGGCGAGGGTGTTGGGGGGGCGAGTCTGTCGGGGGGCGAGGGTGTCGGGGGGCGAGGGTGTCGGGGGGCGTGAGTGTCGGGGGGCGAGGGTGTGGGGGGGCGAGTCTGTGGGGGGCGAGGGTGTCGGGGGGCGTGGGTGTCGGGGGGCGAGGGTGTCGGGGGGCGAGGGGTGTCGGCGGCGTGTCTGTCGGGGGGCGTGTGTGTCAGGGGGCGTGTGTGTCGGGGGGCGTGTGTGTCGGGGGGCGTGTGTGTCGGGGGGCGTGTGTGTCGGGGGGCGTGTGTGGTCGGGGGGCGTGTGTGTCGGGGGGCGTGTTTGTCAGGGGGCGTGTTTGTCGGGGGGCGTGTTTGTCGGGGGCGTGTGTGTCGGGGGCCTGTGTGTCGGGGGGCGTGTCTGTCGGGGGGCGTGTGTCGGGGGGGCGTGTGTGCCGGGGGGCGTGTGCCGGGGGGCGTGTGTGCCGGGGGGCGTGGGTGCCGGGGGCGTGGGTGTCGGGGGGCGTGGGTGTCGGGGGGCGTGTGTGTCGGGGGGCGTGTCTGTCGGGGGGCGTGTGTGTCGGGGGGCGTGTGTGCCGGGGGGGCGTGTGTGCCGGGGGGTTGTGTGTGTCGGGGGGGGTGTGTGTCGGGGGGTGTGTGCGTCGGGGGGTGTGTGCGTCGGGGCGGTGTGCGTCGGGGGGGTTTGTGTCGGGGGGGTTTGTGTCGGGGGGGGCGTGTTTGTCGG
This sequence comes from Somniosus microcephalus, assembly GCF_052327205.1. Classification (NCBI taxonomy): domain Eukaryota; kingdom Metazoa; phylum Chordata; class Chondrichthyes; order Squaliformes; family Somniosidae; genus Somniosus; species Somniosus microcephalus. The sequence goes on from NW_028226040.1 coordinate 76,329, forward strand.
GGGGGCGTGTTTGTCAGGGGGCGTGTGTGTCGGGGGCGTGTGTGTCGGGGGGCATGTGTGTCGGGGGACGTGTGTGTCGGGGGCGTGTGTGTCGGGGGCGTGTGTGTCGGGGGCGTGTGTGTCGGGGGCGTGTGTGTCGGGGGGGCGTGTGTGTCGGGGGGAGTGTGTGTCGGGTGTGTGTGTCGGTGTATGTGTGTGTCGGGGGCGTGCGTGTGTGTCGGGGGGCGTGCGTGTGTGTCGGGGGGCGTGTGTGTGTCGGGGGGCGTGTGTGTGTGTGTCGGGGGGCGTGTGTGTGTGTGTCGGGGGGCTTGTGTGTGTGTCGGGGGGCGTGTGTGTGTGTCGGGGGGCGTTTGTGTGTGTGTCGGGGGGCGTGTGTGTGTGTGTCGGGGGGCTTGCGTGTGTGTGTCGGGGGGCGTGTGTGTGTGTCGGGGGGGTGTGTCTGGGGGGCGTGTGTGTCGGGGGGGGCGTGTGTCGGGGGGGCGTGTGTGTCGGGGGGGCGTGTGTGTCGGGGGGCGTGTGTGTCGGGGGGCGTGTGTGTCGGGGGGCGTGTGTGTCGGGGGGCGTGTGTGTCGGGGGGCGTGTGTGTCGGGGGGCTTGTGCCGGGGGGCGTGTGTGCCGGGGGGGCGTGGGTGTCGGGGGGCGAGGGTGTTGGGGGGGCGTGTTTGTCGGGGGGCCTGTGTGTCGGGGGGGCGTGTGTGTCGGGGGGCGTGTGTGTCGGGGGGCGTGTCTGTCGGGGGGCGTGTCTGTCGGGGGGCGTGTGTGTCGGGGGGCGTGTGTGCCGGGGGGCGTGTGCCGGGGGGGGCGTGGGTGTCGGGGGGGCGAGGGTGTTGGGGGGCGAGGGTGTCGGGGGGCGTGTGTGTCGGGGGGCGTGTGTGTCGGGGGCGTGTGTGTCGGGGGGCGTGTGTGTCGGGGGGCGTGTGTGTCGGGGGGCGTGTTTGTCGGGGGGGCGTGTTTGTCGGGGGGGCGTGTGTGTGTCGGGGGCGTGTGTGTCGGGGGCCTGTGTGTCGGGGGGCGTGTCTGTCGGGGGGCGTGTCTGTCGGGGGGCGTGTCTGTCGGGGGGCGTTTGTGTGTCGGGGGCGTGTGTGTGTATCGGGGGGCGTGTGTGTGTGTCGGGGGGTTGGGTGTGTCGGGGGGGTTGTGTGTGTCGGGGGGGGTGTGTCGGGGGGTGTGTGCGTCGGGGGCGTGTGCGTCGGGGGGGTTTGTGTCGGGGGGGTGTGTGTGTCAGGGGGGCGTGTGTGTCGGGGGGGGCGTGTGTGTCGGGGGGCGTGTTTGTCAGGGGGCGTGTGTGTCGGGGGCGTGTGTGTCGGGGGGGCGTGTGTGTCGGGGGGCGTGTGTGTCGGGGGCGTGTGTGTCGGGGGCGTGTGTGTCGGGGGGCGTGTGTGTCGGGCGGCGTGTGTGTCGGGTGTGTGTGGTCGGTGTGTGTGTGTGTCGGGGGGCATGTGCATGTGTGTGTCGGGGGGCGTGCGTGTGTGTCGGGGGGCGTGGTGTGTGTCGGGGGGCGTGTGTGTGTCGGGGGGCGTGTGTGTGTGTCGGGGGGCGTGTGTGTGTGTCGGGGGGCGTGTGTGTGTCGGGGGGCGTGTGTGTGTGTGTCGGGGGGCGTGTGTGTGTGTGTCGGGGGGCGTGTGTGTGTGTGTCGGGGGGCGTGTGTGTGTGTCGAGGGGCGTGTGTGTGTGTGTCGGGGGGCGTGTGTGTGTGTGTCGGGGGGCGTGTGTGTGTCGGGGGCGTGCGTGTGTGTGTGTCGGGGGGCGTGTGTGTGTCGAGGGGCGTGTGTGTGTGTGTCGGGGGGCGTGTGTGTGTGTGTCGGGGGCTTGCGTGTGTGTGTCGGGGGGCGTGCGTGTGTGTGTCGGGGGCCTGCGTGTGTGTGTCGGGGGGTGTGTCGGGGGGGCGTGTGTGTCGGGGGGGCGTGTGTGTCGGGGGGGCGTGTGTGTCGGGGGGGCGTGTGTGCCGGGGGGGCGGTGTGTGCCGGGGGGCGTGTGTGCCGGGGGGCGTGTGTGTCGGGGGGCGTGTGTGTCGGGGGGCGTGTGTGTCTGTCAGTGGGGTGTGTGGGGGGGGCGTGTTTGTCGTGGGGGGCGTGTGTCGGGGGGGCGTGTGTGTCGGGGGGGCGTGTGTGTCGGGGGGCCTGTGTGTCGGGGGGCGTGTGTGCCGGGGGGCGTGTGTGCCGGGGGGGGGTGTGTGCCGGGGGGCGGTGTGTGCCAGGGGGCTGGGGTGTCGGGGGGCGAGGGTGTTGGGGGGGCGAGTCTGTCGGGGGGCGAGGGTGTCGGGGGGCGAGGGTGTCGGGGGGCGTGAGTGTCGGGGGGCGAGGGTGTGGGGGGGCGAGTCTGTCGGGGGGCGAGGGTGTCGGGGGGCGAGGGTGTCGGGGGGCGAGGGTGTCGGGGGCGAGGGTGTCGGCGGCGTGTCTGTCGGGGGGCGTGTGTGTCAGGGGGCGTGTGTGTCGGGGGGCGTGTGTGTGTCGGGGGGCGTGTGTGTCGGGGGGCGTGTGTGTCGGGGGGCGTGTTTGTCAGGGGGCGTGTTTGTCGGGGGGCGTGTGTGTCGGGGGCGTGTGTGTCGGGGGCCTGTGTGTCGGGGGGCGTGTCTGTCGGGGGGCGTGTGTCGGGGGGCGTGTGTGCCGGGGGGCGTGTGCCGGGGGCGTGGGTGCCGGGGGGCGTGGGTGTCGGGGGGCGTGTGTGTCGGGGGGCGTGTCTGTCGGGGGGCGTGTGTGTCGGGGGGCGTGTGTGCCGGGGGCGTGTGTGCCGGGGGGCGTGTGTGCCGGGGGGTTGTGTGTGTCGGGGGGGGGGTGTGTGTCGGGGGGGTGTGTGCGTCGGGGGGCGTGTGCGTCGGGGGCGTGTGCGTCGGGGGGTTTGTGTCGGGGGGGTTTGTGTCGGGGGGGGGCGTGTTGTCGGGGGGGCGTGTTTGTCAGGGGGCGTGTGTGTCGGGGGGCGTGTGTGTCGGGGGGCCGTGTGTGTCGGGGGGACGTGTGTGTCGGGGGCGTGTGTGTCGGGGGCGTGTGTGTCGGGGGCGTGTGTATCGGGGGGCGTGTGTGTCGGGGGGCGTGTGTGTCGGGGGGAGTGTGTGTCGGGTGTGTGTGTCGGTGTATGTGTGTGTCGGGGGGCGTGCGTGTGTGTCGGGGGGCGTGTGTGTGTGTCGGGGGCGTGGTGTGTGTGTGTGTCGGGGGGCGTGTGTGTGTGTGTCGGGGGGCTTGGTGTGTCGGGGCGTGTGTGTGTCGGGGGCTTGTGTGTGTGTCGGGGGGCGTGTGTGTGTCGGGGGCGTGGTGTGTGTGTCGGGGGGCGTGTGTGTGTGTCGGGGGGCTTGCGTGTGTGTGTCGGGGGGCGTGTGTGTGTGTCGGGGGGGTGTGTCTGGGGGGCGTGTGTGTCGGGGGGGCGGTGTGTCGGGGGGGCGTGTGTGTCGGGGGGGGCGTGTGTGTCGGGGGGCGTGTGTGTCGGGGGCGTGTGTGTCGGGGGGGCGTGTGTGTCGGGGGGCGTGTGTGTCGGGGGGCGTGTGCCGGGGGGCGTGTGTGCCGGGGGGCGTGGGTGTCGGGGGGCGAGGGGTGTTGGGGGGGCGAGTCTGTCTGGGGGCGAGGGTGTCGGGGGGCGTGTGTGTCTGTCGGGGGGTTGTGCCGGGGGGGGCGTGTTTGTCGGGGGGCCTGTGTGTCGGGGGGGGCGTGTGTGTCGGGGGGCGTGTGTGTCGGGGGGCGTGTCTGTCGGGGGGCGTGTCTGTCGGGGGGCGTGTGTGTCGGGGGGCGTGTGTGCCGGGGGGCGTGTGCCGGGGGGCGTGGGTTGTCGGGGGGCGAGGGTGTGGGGGGGCGAGGGTGTCGGGGGGCGAGGGTGTCGGGGGGCGAGGGTGTCGGGGGGCGTGTGTGTCGGGGGGCGTGTGTGTCGGGGGGCGTGTGTGTCGGGGGGCGTGTGTGTCGGGGGGCGTGTGTGTCGGGGGGCGTGTTTGTCGGGGGGGCGTGTGTGTCGGGGGCGTGTGTGTCGGGGGCCTGTGTGTCGGGGGGCGTGTCTGTCGGGGGGCGTGTCTGTCGGGGGGCGTGTCTGTCGGGGGGCGTGTCTGTCGGGGGGCGTTTGTGTGTCGGGGGGCGTGTGTGTGTGTCGGGGGGCGTGTGTGTGTGTCGGGGGGTTGGGTGTGTCGGGGGGTTGTGTGTGTCGGGGGGGTGTGTCGGGGGGTGTGTGCGTCGGGGGCGTGTGCGTCGGGGGCGTGTGTGTCGGTGGGGCGTGTTTGTCAGGGGGCGTGTGTGTCGGGGGGCGTGTGTGTCGGGGGGCGTGTGTGTCGGGGGGCGTGTGTGTCGGGGGCGTGTGTGTCGGGGGGCGTGTGTGTCGGGGGGCATGTGTGTCGGGCGGCGTGTGTGTCGGGTGTGTGTGTCGGTGTGTGTGTGTGTCGGGGGGCATGTGCATGTGTGTGTCGGGGGGCGTGCGTGTGTGTCGGGGGGCGTGCGTGTGTGTCGGGGGGCGTGTGGTGTGTCGGGGGGCGTGTGTGTGTGTCGGGGGGCGTGTGTGTGTGTCGGGGGGGCGGTGTGTGTGTCGGGGGGGCGTGTGTGTGTGTCGGGGGCGTTTGTGTGTGTGTCGGGGGGCGTGTGTGTGTGTGTCGGGGGGCGTGTGTGTGTCGGGGGGCGTGCGTGTGTGTGTCGGGGGGCGTGTGTGTGTCGAGGGCGTGTGTGTGTGTGTGTCGGGGGGCGTGTGTGTGTGTGTCGGGGGGCTGTGTGTGTGTGTCGGGGGGCTTGCGTGTGTGTGTCGGGGGGCGTGCGTGTGTGTGTCGGGGGCCTGCGTGTGTGTGTCGGGGGGCGTGTGTATGTGTCGGGGGGTGTGTCGGGGGGGCGTGTGTGTCGGGGGGGGCGTGTGTGTCGGGGGGGCGTGTGTGTCGGGGGGCGTGTGTGCCGGGGGGGCGTGTGTGCCGGGGGGCGTGTGTGCCGGGGGGCGTGTGTGTCGGGGGGCGTGTGTGTGTCGGGGGGCATGTGTGTGCGTGTCGGGGGGCGTGTGTGTGTGTGTCGGGGCGTGTGTGTGTGTCGGGGGGGGGTGTGTGTGTGTCGGGGGGCGTGTGTGTGTGTGTCGGGGGGCGTGTGTGTGTGTGTCGGGGGTGTGTGTGTGTGTGTCGCGGGGGCGTGTTTGTGTGTCGGGGGCGTGTGTGTGTGTCGGGGGGCGTGTGTGTGTGTCGGGGTGTGTGTGTGTGTGTCGCGGGGGCGTGTTTGTGTGTCGGGGGGCGTGTGTGTGTGTCGGGGGGGTTTGTGTGCGTGTGCGTCGGGGGGGTTTGTGTGCGTGTGCGTGTGTGTGGTGTCGGGGGGCGTGTGTATGTGTGTCGGGGGGCGTGTGTGTGTGTGTCGGGGGCGTGTGTGTGTGTCGGGGGTGTGTGTGTGTGTGTCGCGGGGGCGTGTTTGTGTGTCGGGGGCGTGTGTGTGTGTCGGGGGGCGTGTGTGTGTGTCGGGGGGGTTGTGTGCGTGTGCGTGTGTGTGTGTCGGGGGGCGTGTGTGTGTGTGTCGGGGGCGTGCGTGTGTGTGTCGGAGGGCTTGCGTGTGTGTGTCGGGGGGCGTGCGTGTGTGTGTCAGGGGGCGTGTGTGTGTGTCGGGGGCGTGTGTGTGTGTTGGGGGGCGTGTGTGTCTGTCGGGGGGGTGTGTCGGGGGGGCGTGTTTGTCGGGGGGGGCGTGTGTGTCGGGGGGGCGTGTGTCGGGGGGGCGTGTGTCGGGGGGGGGCGTGTGTCGGGGGGGCGTGTGTGTCGGGGGGCGTGTCTGTCGGGGGGCGTGTGTGTCGGGGGGCGTGTGTGCCGGGGGGCGTGTGTGCCGGGGCGGGGCGGTGTGCCGGGGGGCGTGTGTGCCGGGGGGCGTGGGTGTCGGGGGGCGAGGGTGTTGGGGGGGCGAGTCTGTCGGGGGGCGAGGGTGTCGGGGGGCGAGGGTGTCGGGGGGTGAGGGTGTCGGCGGCGTGTCTGTCGGGGGGCGTGTGTGTCGGGGGGCGTGTGTGTCGGGGGGCGTGTGTGTGTGTGTGTCGGGGGGCGTGTGTGTGTGTGTCGGGGGGCGTGTGTGTGTGTCGGGGTGCGTGTGTGTGTCGCAGGGGCGTGTTTGTGTGTCGGGGGCGTGTGTGTGTGTCGGGGGGCGTGTGTGTGTGTCGGGGGGCGTGTGTGTGTGTCGGGGTGGTTTGTGTGCGTGTGCGTGTGTGGTGTGTGTGTCGGGGGGCGTGCGTGTGTGTGTCGGGGGGCGTGTGTGTCTGTCGGGGGGCGTGTGTGTGTGTCGGGGGGCGTGTGTGTCTGTCGGGGGGGTGTGTCGGGGGGGCGTGTTTGTCGGGGGGGCGTGTGTGTCGGGGGGGCGTGTGTCGGGGGGGGGCGTGTGTCGGGGGGGCGTGTGTGTCGGGGGGGCGTGTGTGTTGGGGGGCGTGTGTGTCGGGGGGCGTGTGTGTCGGGGGGCGTGTCTGTCGGGGAGCGTGTGTGTCGGGGGGCGTGTGTGCCGGGGGGCGTGTGTGCCGGGGGCGTGTGTGTCGGGGGGCGAGGGTGTGGGGGGGCGAGTCTGTCGGGGGGCGAGGGTGTCGGGGGGCGAGGGTGTCGGGGGGTGAGGGTGTCGGCGGCGTGTCTGTCGGGGGGCGTGTGTGTCGGGGGGCGTGTGTGTCGGGGGGCGTGTTTGTCGGGGGGCGTGTTTGTCGGGGGGCGTGTGTGTCAGGGGCTTGTGTGTCGGGGGGCGTGTGTGTCAGGGGCGTGTGTGTCGGGGCCTGTGTGTCGGGGGGCGTGTCTGTCGGGGGCCTGTGTGTCGGGGGGCGTGTCTGTCGGGGGGCGTGTGTGTCGGGGGGCGTGTGTGTCGGGGGGGCGTGTGTCGGGGGGGCGTGTGTGTCGGGGGCGTGTGTGTCGGGGGGCGTGTGTGTCGGGGGGCGTGTGTGTCGGGGGGCGTGTGTGTCGGGGGGCGTGTGTGTCGGGGGGCGTGTGTGTCGGGGGGCGTGTGTGTCGGGGGGCGTGTGCCGGGGGGCGTGTGTGCCGGGGGGCGTGGGTGTCGGGGGGCGAGGGTGTTGGGGGGGCGAGTCTGTCTGGGGGCGAGGGTGTCGGGGGGCGTGTGTGTCTGTCGGGGGGTTGTGCCGGGGGGGGCGTGTTTGTCGGGGGGCCTGTGTGTCGGGGGGGCGTGTGTGTCGGGGGGCGTGTGTGTCGGGGGGCGTGTCTGTCGGGGGGCGTGTGTGTCGGGGGGCGTGTGTGCCGGGGGGCGTGTGGCCGGGGGGCGTGTGTGCCGGGGGGCGTGGGGTGTCGGGGGGGCGAGGGTGTTGGGGGGGGCGAGGGTGTCGGGGGGCGAGGGTGTCGGGGGGGCGAGGGTGTCGGCGGCGTGTCTGTCGGGGGGCGTGTGTGTCGGGGGGCGTGTGTGTCGGGGGGCGTGTGTGTGGGGGGGCGTGTGTGTCGGGGGCGTGTGTGTCGGGGGCCTGTGTGTCGGGGGGCGTGTCTGTCGGGGGGGCGTGTCTGTCGGGGGGCGTGTGTGTCGGGGGGCGTGTGTGTCGGGGGCGTGTGTGTCGGGGGCGTGTGTTTCGGGGGGCGTGTGTGTCGGGGGGCGTGTGTGTCGGGGGGAGTGTGTGTCGGGTGTGTGTGTCGGTGTATGTGTGTGTCGGGGGGCGTGTGTGTGTGTGTCGGGGGCGTGCGTGTGTGTCGGGGGGCGTGTGTGTGTCGGGGGGCGTGTGTGTGTGTGTCGGGGGGCGTGTGTGTGTGTGTCGGGGGGCGTGTGTGTGTGTGTCGGGGGGCGTGTGTGTGTGTGTCGGGGGGCTTGTGTGTGTGTGTCGGGGGGCTTGTGTGTGTGTGTCGGGGGGCGTGTGTGTGTGTGTCGGGGGGCGTGTGTGTGTGTCGGGGGCTTGCGTGTGTGTGTCGGGGGGCGTGCGTGTGTGTGTCGGGGGGCGTGCGTGTGTGTCTCGGGGGGCGTGCGTGTGTGTCAGGGGGGTGTGTCGGGGGGGCGTGTGTGTCCGGGGGGCGTGTGTCGGGGGGGCGTGTGTGTCGGGGGGGCGTGTGTGTCGGGGGGGGCGTGTGTGTCGGGGGGCGTGTGTGTCGGGGGGGCGTGTGTGTCTGTCAGTGGGGTGTGTCGGGGGGGCGTGTTTGTCGGGGGGGGCGTGTGTGTCGGGGGGGCGTCTGTGTCGGGGGGGCGTGTGTGTCGGGGGGGCGTGTGTCGGGGGGCCTGTGTGTCGGGGGGGCGTGTGTGTGTCGGGGGGCGTGTGTGTCGGGGGGCGTGTGTGTCGGGGGGCGTGTCTATCGGGGGGCGTGTCTGTCGGGGGGCGTGTGTGTCGGGGGGCGAGGGTGTTGGGGGGGCGAGTCTGTCGAGGGGCGAGGGGTGTCGGGGGGCGAGGGTGTGGGGGGCGAGTCTGTCGAGGGGCGAGGGTGTCGGGGGGCGAGGGTGTCGGGGGGCGTGAGTGTCGGGGGCGAGGGTGTTGGGGGAGCGAGTCTGTCGGGGGGCGAGGGTGTCGGGGGGCGAGGGGTGTCGGGGGGGTGAGGGTGTCGGCGGCGTGTCTGTCGGGGGGCGTGTGTGTCGGGGGGCGTGTGTGTCGGGGGGCGTGTGTGTCGGGGGGCGTGTGTGTCGGGGGGCGTGTTTGTCGGGGGGCGTGTTTGTCGGGGGGCGTGTGTGTCGGGGGCGTGTGTGTCGGGGGCCTGTGTGTCGGGGGGCGTGTCTGTCGGGGGGCGTGTGTGTCGGGGGGCGTGTGTGTGCCGGGGGGCGTGTGTGCCGGGGGGGCGTGTGTGTCGGGGGGGGCGGTGTGTGTGGTCGGGGGGCGTGTGTGTCGGGGGGCGTGTGTGTCGGGGGGCGTGTGTGTCTGTCGGTGGGGTGTGTCGGGGGGGCGTGTTTGTCGGGGGGGGCGTGTGTGTCGGGGGGGCGTGCTGTGTCGGGGGGGCGTGTGTCGGGGGTGGGCGTGTGTCGGGGGGGGCGTGTGTCGGGGGGCCTGTGTGTCGGGGGGGGGCGTGTGTGTCGTGGGGGCGTGTGTGTCGGGGGGCGTGTCTGTCGGGGGGCGTGTGTGTCGGGGGGCGTGTGTGCCGGGGGGCGTGTGTGCCGGGGGCGGGGTGTGTCGCGGGGGGCGTGGTTGTCGGGGGGCGAGGGTGTCGGGGGGGCGAGTCTGTCGGGGGGCGAGGGTGTGTCGGGGGGCGAGGGTGTCGGGGGGTGAGGGTGTCGGCGGCGTGTCTGTCGGGGGGCGTGTGTGTGTCGGGGGGCGTGTGTGTCGGGGGGCGTGTGTGTCGGGGGGCGTGTGTGTCGGGGGGCGTGTGTGTCGGGGGGGCGTGTTTGTCGGGGGGCGTGTTTGTCGGGGGCGTGTGTCGTGTGTGTCGGGGGCGTGTGTGTCGGGGGGCGTGTCTGTCGGGGGGCGTGTGTGTCGGGGGGGCGTGTGTGTCGGGGGGGCGTGTGTGCCGGGGGGCGTGGGTGTCGGGGGGCGTGGGTGTCGGGGGGCGTGTGCTGTCGGGGGGGTGTGTGTGTCGGGAGGGTGTGTGTCGGGGGGTGTGTGCGTCGGGGGGCGTGTGCGTCGGGGGCGTGTGCGTCGGGGGGGTTTGTGTCGGGGGGGGGCGTTGTTTGTCGGGGGGGGCGTGTTTGTCAGGGGGCGTGTGTGTCGGGGGGGCGTGTTTGTCAGGGGGCATGTGTGTCGGGGGCGTGTGTGTCGGGGGGCATGTGTGTCGGGGGGGGCGTG
>NW_028226041.1:0-85783 GCF_052327205.1 Somniosus microcephalus
GTCACCCAGGCATACTGGGGGTTGGCGTGTAGGAGGTGCACCCGCTCGACCAGGGGGTCCGTTTTATGCGTCCTCACGTGCCTCCGCAGTAGGACGGGCCCAGGAGAAGTCAACCATGCCGGTAGCGAGGTTCCCGATGTAGACTTCCGGGGGAAAACGAACATTTTCTCATGAGGGGTCGCATTAGTGGCAGTACAAAGCAGTGACCGAATGGAGTGGAGCGCTGCAGGGAGGACCTCCTGCCAGCGGGAGGTCGGAAGGCCCTTAGATTTTAGTGCTAAGAGGACTGCCTTCCAAACCGTCGCGTTCTCCCTTTCCACCTGGCCGTTCCCCCGGGGGTTGTAACTGGTGGTCCTGCTCGTGGCGATACCTCTTGTTAGCAGGTACTGCCGAAGTTCGTCGCTCATGAACGATGAGCCCCTGTCGCTATGTATATAGCTGGGGAACCCGAACAGAGCGAAGATGTCATTCAGACACTTGATGACCGTGGTACTGGTCATGTCTGGGCAAGGGATGGCAAAGGGGAAACGGGAGTACTCATCAACTATGTTGAGGAAGTACACATTGCGGTCAGCGGAGGGGAGGGGCCCTTTAAAATCGACACTCAGGCGTTCGAAGGGGCGGGTGGCCTTGATCAGGCTTGCTCTGTCCGGCCTATAGAAGTGCGGTTTGCACTCGGCGCAGATTTGGCAGCTCTTGGTCATGGTCCTGACCTCCTCGATGGAGTAGGGCAGGTTACGGGATTTGATAAAATGGAAAAACCTGGTGACCCCCGGGTGGCAGAGGTCATTGTGGAGGGACTGCAGCCTATCACTCTGCGCGTTGGCGCATGTACCACGTGATAGGGCATCTGGGGGCTCATTGAGTTTCCCTGGCCGATACAAGATATCATAATTGTAGGTGGAGAGTTCGATTCTCCACCTCAAGATCTTGTCGTTCTTGATTTTACCCCTCTGCTTATTATTAAACATAAAAGCTACTGAACGCTGGTCAGTGAGCAGGGTAAATCGTTTCCCGGCCAGGTAATGCCTCCAGTGACGCACCGCTTCTACAATAGCCTGGGCCTCCTTTTCGACGGAGGAGTGTCTCGTCTCGGGGCCCTGGAGGGTCCTTGAGAAAAAGGCCACGGGTCTGCCCGCCTGGTTAAGGGTCGCGGCTAGGGCGAAGTCGGAGGCATCGCTCTCCACTTGGAAGGGGATGGACTCATCCACCGCGTGCATTGCGGCCTTCGCGATATCGTTCTTGATAAGAGTGAAGGCTGCACACGCCTCTGGTGTCAGGGGGAAGGAGGTGGCTTTGATGAGGGGCCTGGCTTTGTCTGCATAGAGGGGCACCCACTGGGCGTAGTAGGAGAAAAACCCCAGGCATCTCTTCAGTGCTTTTTGGCAGTGGGGAAGGGGTAGCTCCATTAGGGGGCGCATTCTGTCGGGGTCGGGCCCGATGACTCCGTTCTCCACCACGCAACCGAGGATGGCCAGGCGCTTGGTGTGAAACATACATTTTTCCTTATTGTACGTTAGGTTCAGCCGTTGGGCCGTACGGAGGAAATTTGCTAGATTAACGTCGTGGTCCTGCTGGTCGTGGCCGCAGATGGTGACGTTATCCAAATAGGGGAAGGTTGCCCGCAGCGCGTTCTGGTCAACCATTCGGTCCATCTCCCTTTGGAAGACCGAAACCCCGTTGGTGACGCCGAAGGGGACCCTAAGGAAGTGGTAGAGGTGGCCGTTTGCCTCGAAGGCAGTATACTGGCGGTCCTCATGGCGGATGGGCAGCTGGTGGTACGCTGACTTAAGGTCAATGGTGGAGAATACTTTGTATTGCGCAATCTGATTGACCATATCAGATATGCGAGGGAGGGGGTACGCGTCCAGCTGGGTGTACCGGTTTATGGTTTGGCTGTAGTCGATTACCATGCGGCGTTTTGCAGTGGTTTTAACGACTACAACCTGGGCTCGCCAGGGGCTAGTGCTACCTTCGATAATGCCCTCCTTCAAGAGCCGCTCCACCTCAGAGCTGATAAAAGCTCTGTCCCCGGCACTGTACCGCCTGCTTTTGGTAGCGATGGGTTTACAGTCGCGGGTGAGGTTAGCGAACAGGGGAGGGGGGGGGACTTTTAATGTGGAAAGGCTGCAGGTGGTTTGCAGCGGGCGATTTAAAAGTTGTTGGTTGCAGACTGTGAGTGGGGGGAGGGGTCCACCGTATGCTAGTGTGACACTCTTAAGGTGGCACTGAAAATCCAACCCTAGCAGGACGGCAGCGCAAAGACGGGGCAGGACTAGCAGTTTAAATTTTTTATATTCAGTGCCCCCTACTGACAGGGTCACCACACAGTAGCCGCTGATGTCCATTGACTGGGACTTGGACGCCATAGAAATGCGATGGTGCATTGGCAGAATCGTGAGGGAGTGGCTACGTACCGTGTCGGGGTGGACGAAACTCTCTGTGCTCCCGCTGTCGATCAGGCAACTGGTGGCGCGGCCGTTTACCGCGATATCCATCATGGAGCTGGATAGATGGTGAGGGAGGGCTTGATCCAGCGTCACGGAGGCCAGTATGTGGCTTAGTGAGTCACTATAGTCATCCGCCGAGACGGTGGTCGGTTCCGGTGACGAAATGGCGGTTGAGTGCGTTGGATACGATGGCGGCGGATGCCATGCGGCCGGGGGTACACAAAATGGCGGATAAGATGGCTGCTCCCACGGCCCGCACGCTGCGCTGCTGGCTGGCTTCCCCTTGCAGGCGTTAGCGTAATGGCCTTTCTTCCCGCAGCCCGAGCAGGTAGCTGTCTTAGCTGGGCAGTGCGCTCTGGGATGTTTTAACTGGCCACAGAAATAGCATTTTTGGGCCTGGTTACTGGGCATCGAAGCAGTTCTTACCGGAGGCTGCTGTCTCGGTTGGGTCGCTGCAGCGGTTGGTGCCGGGGGCGGCGGTCCCGTGTCCCACGGTTTCGATTGCCATGTCTCGGCGCCGTTACGGGGGTATGCCTCGAGGTTTCGGTGGGCCTCCTCTAACGAGAGCGCAAGGGCAATGGCCGTCTTCAGGTCGGGTTCCTTGCTTTCTAGCAGTCTCTGCCGGGTGTGGTCTGACTGGAGGCCCCTGACGAAGGCATCACAGGCGAGTCCCTGCGCGTGCTCCACAGCCGTTACCGCTTTACAATCGCAGTCTCTGCAGAGTGCCAGTAGCGCCCGTGCAAATGCCCCTACCGATTCTCCCGGTTGCTGCCTGCGGGATCCCAAGAGGTGTCGGGCGTAAATTGTGTTCACTGGGCGCGTATATTGCCCTTTTAGTAGCTCGAGGGCCGCCACGTACGTATTAGAGTCCCGGATTAGCATATATACTTGATGGCTCACCTGGGCGGTCAAAATTTTCAGTTTGTGATCCTCCTCTGTAACCTGTGAGATTGCGAGGAAGGATTCAAAGCAGCTCAGCCAGTGTTCAAACTTGGCTGATGCACCCACATCTTGAGGGTCGAGGTCCAGGCGTGGTGGTCTGAGGGCTCTCAGCAATGTCTGCTGTATCCGTTGCTGTTGTTGCTCCTCAGGTGTCGCCATTTAACTTTTAGCTAAATTTTATTAAGCTAATAAAATTGATACGCTTATCAATTACTTCATAAAAGGTGATGAGTCGAAGAAGAGATGATGAGTCGAAAGAAGAGATGAATAAGGCTTTTATTAGCTAAGAAGAGACCATGCTTCTTCGTGAGTGACTGAACAAGTCTGAACGAAACCCAACACAGTGGTGGGTGGAGTCAGCTGAGGCATGCCTCCATACACAGCGCCACCCAGAGGTGGCAATATACAATACAGTGGTTTACCACAGTCTGCCAGTTTATATTCTCTTTTTAGGGCCCGGTAACATTCTAATCTGCTTTGGCTTTCGGTTATTTTGTTCCAATGTTCCAGGTTCTCACACTCCCAATCCCTCTCTCTCTCTCACACTCCCAATCTCTCCCTTTCTCACACTCCCAGTCTCTCTCTCACACTCCCAACTCTCCTCTCTCACACTCCCATCTCACTCACTCCCAATCTCTCTCACTCCCATCACTCCTCAATCTCCCCATCTCTCACTCTCTCACACTCCCAATTCTCTCTCTCTCACACTCCAACTCTCACTCTCTCTCACTCCAACACACTCCCAATCTCACACTCTCTCACACTCCACTCTCTCACACTCCCACTCTCACTCACTCACTCTCACACTCCCAATCTCTCTCTCACACTCCCAATCTCTCTCTCACACACCCTCTCCCAATCTCTCTCTCTCACACTCCAATCCCTCTCTCTCTCACACTCCAATCTCTCTCTCTCACACTCCCAATCTCTCTCTCTCACACTCCCAATCTCTCTCTCACTCCCAATCTCTCTCTCTCACACTCCCAATCTCTCTCTCTCACACTCCCAATCTCTCTCTCTCACACTCCCAATCTCTCTCTCTCACACTCCCAATCTCTCTCTCTCACACTCCCAATCTCTCTCTCTCACACTCCCAATCTCTCTCTCTCTCACACTCCCAAACTCTCTCTCTCACACTCCCAATCTCTCTCTCTCTCACACTCCCAATCTCTCTCTCACACTCCCAATCTCTCTCTCTCACACTCCCAATCTCTCTCTCTCACACTCCCAATCTCTCTCTCTCACACTCCCAATCTCTCTCTCTCACTCCCAATCTCTCTCTCTCACTCCTCTCACACTCCCAATCTCTCTCTCTCACACTCCCAATCTCTCTCTCTCACCTCCCAATCTCTCTCTCACACTCCCAATCTCTCTCTCACACACTCCCAATCTCTCTCTCACACTCCCAATCCCTCTCTCTCTACACTCCCAATCTCTCTCTCTCTCACACTCCCAGTCTCTCTCTCTCACACTCCCAATCTCTCTCTCTCACACTCCCAATCTCTCTCTCTCTCACACTCCCAATCTCTCTCTCTCTCTCACTCCCAATCTCTCTCTCTCACACTCCCAATCTCTCTCTCTCTCACACTCCCAATCTCTCTCTCTCACACTCCCAATCTCTCTCTCACACTCCCAATCTCACTCTCACACTCCCAATCTCTCTCTCACACACTCCCAATCTCTCTCTCACACTCCCAATCCCTCTCTCTCTTACACTCCCAATCTCTCTCTCTCTCACACTCCCAGTCTCTCTCTCTCACACTCCCAATCTCTCTCTCTCTCACACTCCCAATCTCTCTCTCTCACACTCCCAATCTCTCTCTCTCACACTCCCAATCTCTCTCTCTCTCTCACTCCCCAATCTCTCTCTCTCTCTCACTCCCAATCTCTCTCTCTCACACTCCCAATCTCTCTCTCTCACACTCCCAATCTCTCTCTCTCTCACACTCCCAATCTCTCTCTCTCAAACTCCCAATCTCTCTCTCTCTCACTCCCAATCTCTCTCTCTCACACTCCCAATCTCCCTCTCTCTCTCACACTCCCAATCTCTCTCTCTCTCACACTCCCAATCTCTCTCTCTCACACTCCCAATCTCTCTCTCTCTCACACCCAATCTCTCTCTCTCTCACTCCCAATCTCTCTCTCTCTCACTCCCAATCTCTCTCTCTCACACTCCCAATCCCTCTCTCTCTCTCACACTCCCAATCTGTTCTCTCTCACTGCCAATCTCTCTCTCTCTCACACTCCCAGTCTCTCTCTCTCACACTCCCAATCTCTCTCTCACACTCCCAGTCTCTCTCTCTCTCACTGCCAATCTCTCTCTCTCTCACACTCCCAGTCTCTCTCTCTCTCACTCCCCATCTCTCTCTCTCACACTCCCAATCTCTCTCTCTCACACTCCCAATCTCTCTCTCTCTCACACTCCCAATCTCTCTCTCTCACACTCCCAATCTCTCTCTCCCTCACTCCCAATCTCTCTCTCTCTCACACTCCCAATCTCCCTCTCTCTCTCACACTCCCAATCTCTCTCTCTCTCACACTCCCAATCTCTCTCTCTCTCACAGTCCCAATCTCTCTCTCTCTCTCACACACTCCCAATCTCTCTCTCTCTCACTCCCAATCTCTCTCTCTCTCTCACTCCCAATCTCCCTCTCTCTCTCACACTCCCAATCTCTCTCTCTCTCTCACTCCCAATCTCTCTCTCTCACACTCCCAATCTCTCTCTCTCACACTCCCAATCTCTCTCTCTCACACTCCCAATCTCTCTCTCTCTCACACTCCCAATCTCTCTCTCTCTCACACTCCCAATTTCTCTCTCTCTCACACTCCCAATCTCTCTCTCTCTCTCACTCCCAATCTCTCTCTCTCTCACACTCCCAATCTCTCTCTCTCTCACACTCCCAATCTCTCTCTCTCACACTCCCAATCTCTCTCTCTCACTCCCAATCTCTCTCTCACACTCCCAGTCTCTCTCTCTCTCACACTCCCAATCTCTCTCTCTCACACTCCCAATCCCTCTCTCTCACTCCTAAGCTCTCTCTCTCTCACACTCCCAATCTCTCTCTCTCACACTCCCAATCTCTCTCTCTCACTCCCAATCTCTCTCTCTCTCACACACCCAATCTCTCTCTCTCTCTCACACTCCCAATCTCTCTCTCTCATTCCCAATCTCTCTCTCTCTCACACTCCCAGTCTCTCTCTCTCTCACACTCCCAATCTCTCTCTCTCTCACACTCCCAATCTCTCTCTCTCTCACACTCCCAATCTCTCTCTCTCTCTCACTCCCAATCTCTCTCTCTCTCACACTCCCAATCTCTCTCTCTCTCACACTCCCAATCTCTCTCTCTCTCTCACTCCCAATCTCTCTCTCTCTCACACTCCCAATCTCTCTCTCTCTCACACTCCCAATCTGTCTCTCTCTCTCACACTCCCAATCTCTCTCTCTTTCACTCCCAATCTCTCTCTCTCTCACACTCCCAATCTCTCTCTCTCCCTCACACTCCCAATCTCTCTCTCTCTCACTCCCAATCTCTCTCTCTCACACTCCCAATCTCTCTCTCTCTCACACTCCCAATCTCTCTCTCTCTCTCACATTTCCAATCTCTCTCTCTCTCACACTCCCAATCCCTCTCTCTCTCACTCCCAATCTCTCTCTCTCACACTCCCAATCTCTCTCTCTCACACTCCCAATCTCTCTCTCTCTCACACTCCCATCTCTCTCTCTCAAACTCCCAATCTCTCTCTCTCTCACTCCCAATCTCTCTCTCTCTCACACTCCCAATCTCCCTCTCTCTCTCACACTCCCAATCTCTCTCTCTCTCACACTCCCAATCTCTCTCTCTCTCACACTCCCAATCTCTCTCTCTCTCTCACACTCCCAATCTCTCTCTCTCTCACTCCCAATCTCTCTCTCTCTCTCTCACTCCCAATCTCTCTCTCTCACACTCCCAATCTCTCTCTCTCTCTCACACTCCCAATCTCTCTCTCTCTCAGTGCCAATCTCTCTCTCTCTCACACTCCCAGTCTCTCTCTCTCACACTCCCAATCTCTCTCTCACACTCACAATCTCTCTCTCTCTCACTGCCAATCTCTCTCTCTCTCACACTCCCAGTCTCTCTCTCTCTCACTCCCAATCTCTCTCTCTCACACTCCCAATCTCTCTCTCTCACACTCCCAATCTCTCTCTCTCTCATACTCCCAATCTCTCTCTCTCACACTCCCAATCTCTCTCTCCCTCACTCCCAATCTCTCTCTCTCTCACACTCCCAATCTCCCTCTCTCTCTCACACACTCCCAATCTCTCTCTCACTCCCAATCTCTCTCTCTCTCTCACACTCCCAATCTCGCTCTCTCTCACTGCCAATCTCTCTCTCTCTCACACTCCCAGTCTCTCTCTCTCTCACTCCCAATCTCTCTCTCTCACACTCCCAATCTCTCTCTCTCTCACACTCCCAATCCCTCCCTCTCTCACACTCCCAGTCTCTCTCTCTCACACTCCCAATCCCTCTCTCTCTCACACTCCCAATTTCTCTCACTCCCAATCTCTCTCTCTCTCACACTCCCAATCTCTCTCTCTCTCACACTCCCAATCTCTCTCTCTCTCTCACTCCCAATCTCTCTCTCTCTCACACTCCCAATCTCTCTCTCTCTCACACTCCCAATCTCTCTCTCTCACACTCCCAATCTCTCTCTCTCTCACTCCCAATCTCTCTCTCTCACTCCCAAGCTCTCTCTCACAATCCCAATCTCTCTCTCTCTCACACTCCCAATCTCTCTCTCTCTCTCACACTCCCAATCTCTCTTTCACACTCCCAATCTCTCTCTCACACTCCCAATCTCTCTCTCTCTCACACTCCCAATCTCTCTCTCACACACTCCCAATCTCTCTCTCACACTCCCAATCCCTCTCTCTCTTACACTCCCAATCTCTCTGTCTCTCACACTCCCAATCTCTCTCTCACACACTCCCAATCTCTCTCTCACACTCCCAATCTCTCTCT
Source organism: Somniosus microcephalus (assembly GCF_052327205.1). Classification (NCBI taxonomy): domain Eukaryota; kingdom Metazoa; phylum Chordata; class Chondrichthyes; order Squaliformes; family Somniosidae; genus Somniosus; species Somniosus microcephalus. Next base: position 8,393 of record NW_028226041.1, read on the forward strand.
CTCTCACACTCCCAATCTCTCTCTCTCACACTCCCAATCTCTCTCTCTCACACTCCCAATCGCTCTCTCTCTCACACTCGCAGTCTCTCTCTCTCTCACACTCCCAATCTCTCTCTCTCACACTCCCAATCTCTCTCTCTCTCACACTCCCAATCTCTCTCTCTCACGCTCCCAATCTCTCTCTCTCTCACACTATCAGTCTCTCTCTCACTCTCCCAATCTCTCTCTCTCTCTCACACTCCCAATCTCTCTCTCACACTCCCAATCTCTCTCTATCACTCCCAATCTCTCTCTCTCTCATACTCCCAATCTCTCTCTCTCTCACACTCCCAATCTCTCTCTCTCACGCTCCCAATCTCTCCCTCTCACACTCCCAATCTCTCTCTCTCACACTCCCAATCTCTCTCTCTCTCACTCCCAATCTCTCTCTCTCTCACACTCCCAATCTCTCTCTCTCCCTCACACTCCCAATCTCTCTCTCTCTCACTCCCAATCTCTCTCTCTCACACTCCCAATCTCTCTCTCTCTCACACTCCCAATCTCTCTCTCTCTCTCACATTTCCAATCTCTCTCTCTCTCACACACCCAATCTCTCTCTCTCTCTCACACTACCAATCTCTCTCTCTCACTCCCAATCTCTCTCTCTCTCACACTCCCAGTCTCTCTCTCTCTCACACTCCCAATCTCTCTCTCTCTCACACTCCCAATCTCTCTCTCTCTCACACTCCCAATCTCTCTCTCTCTCTCACTCCCAATCTCTCTCTCTCTCACACTCCCAATCTCTCTCTCTCTCACACTCCCAATCTCTCTCTCTCTAACTCCCAATCTCTCTCTCTCTCTCACTCCCAATCTCCAATTCCAATTCAAATGCTTTATTGGCATGAAAGTTTACAGAGAACCATATTGCCAAAGCTTACATAGCAAAAAGGTACAGTTTTCCAACATTCTGTCGGTGTCAATCGATTTGACATTTGTTGGGTACATACAATATTACTTTTAAACAATATTAATTTTAAACAGTCTTTGTACTTCATTTGGTACGTTCAATATTAATTTTAAACAGTCTTAATTTTAAACAGTCCTCAGGTTGTGACATGTTGTTACATATTTGGCCCCAAGGTATGGTCTGTCTCCTTCTCCCAGGACTAATCTCAATTTTGACAGGTCATCCAATTCCTTGAAATCTGGGGTTGCTTGGCTTAGCTTGTTGAATAATATGTTTCTTAATGTGTTGAATTTTTCGCATTTTAGGAGGAAATGCATTTCTGTTTCAACCTCGCCGGCCAGACATTGATCGCATATTCTATTCTCTCTAGGCTGCCAGGATTTCTTGTATCTGCCTTTTTCAATTTCCAGTTGGTGGTCGCTTAGTCTGTACCTGGTGAGGGTCTGTCTCTGTTTTGTGTCTCTGATGGTCGTGAGGTAGTCTGCCAGTTTATATTCTCTTTTTAGGGCCCGGTAACATTCTAATCTGCTTTGGCTTTCGGTTATTTTGTTCCAATGTTCCAGGTTCTCACACTCCCAATCCCTCTCTCTCTCTCACACTCCCAATCTCTCCCTTTCTCACACTCCCAGTCTCTCTCTCTCACACTCCCAATCTCTCTCTCTCTCACACTCCCAATCTCTCTCACTCCCAATCTCTCTCTCTCTCACTCCCAATCTCTCTCTCTCTCACACTCCCAATCTCTCTCTCTCTCACACTCCCAATCTCTCTCTCTCTCTCACTCCCAATCTCTCTCTCTCTCACACTCCCAATCTCTCTCTCTCTCACACTCCCAATCTCTCTCTCTCACACTCCCAATCTCTCTCTCTCACTCCCAATCTCTCTCTCACACTCCCAGTCTCTCTCTCACTCACACTCCCAATCTCTCTCTCTCACACTCCCAATCCCTCTCTCTCACTCCTAAGCTCTCTCTCTCTCACACTCCCAATCTCTCTCTCTCACACTCCCAATCTCTCTCTCTCACTCCCAATCTCTCTCTCTCTCACACTCCCAATCTCTCTCTCTCACACTCCCAATCTCTCTCTCTCACACTCCCAATCTCTCTCTCTCTCACACTCCCAATCTCTCTCTCTCACACTCCCAATCTCTCTCTCTCACACTCCCAATCTCTCTCTCTCTCACACTCCCAAACTCTCTCTCTCACACTCCCAATCTCTCTCTCTCTCACACTCCCAATCTCTCTCTCACACTCCCAATCTCTCTCTCTCACACTCCCAATCTCTCTCTCTCACACTCCCAATCTCTCTCTCTCTCACACTCCCAATCTCTCTCTCACACTCCCAATCTCTCTCTCTCTCTCACACTCCCAATCCCTCTCTCACACTCCCAATCTCTCTCTCACACTCCCAATCTCTCTCTCACACACTCCCAATCTCTCTCTCACACTCCCAATCCCTCTCTCTCTTACACTCCCAATCTCTCTCTCTCTCACACTCCCAGTCTCTCTCTCTCACACTCCCAATCTCTCTCTCTCTCACACTCCCAATCTCTCTCTCTCACACTCCCAATCTCTCTCTCTCACACTCCCAATCTCTCTCTCTCTCTCACTCCCAATCTCTCTCTCTCTCACACTCCCAATCTCTCTCTCTCTCACACTCCCAATCTCTCTCTCTCTCACTCCCAATCTCTCTCTCTCACACTCCCAATCTCTCTCTCTCACACTCCCAATCTCTCTCTCTCTCACACTCCCAATCTCTCTCTCTCAAACTCCCAATCTCTCTCTCTCTCACTCCCAATCTCTCTCTCTCTCTCACACTCCCAATCTCCCTCTCTCTCTCACACTCCCAATCTCTCTCTCTCTCACACTCCCAATCTCTCTCTCTCTCACACTCCCAATCTCTCTCTCTCTCTCACACTCCCAATCTCTCTCTCTCTCACTCCCAATCTCTCTCTCTCTCTCACTCCCAATCTCTCTCTCTCACACTCCCAATCTCTCTCTCTCTCTCACACTCCCAATCTGTCTCTCTCTCACACTCCCAGTCTCTCTCTCTCACACTCCCAATCTCTCTCTCACACTCCCAATCTCTCTCTCTCTCACTGCCAATCTCTCTCTCTCTCACACTCCCAGTCTCTCTCTCTCTCACTCCCCATCTCTCTCTCTCACACTCCCAATCTCTCTCTCTCACACTCCCAATCTCTCTCTCTCTCACACTCCCAATCTCTCTCTCTCACACTCCCAATCTCTCTCTCCCTCACTCCCAATCTCTCTCTCTCTCACACTCCCAATCTCCCTCTCTCTCTCACACTCCCAATCTCTCTCTCTCTCACACTCCCAATCTCTCTCTCTCTCACAGTCCCAATCTCTCTCTCTCTCTCACACACTCCCAATCTCTCTCTCTCTCACTCCTAATCTCTCTCTCTCTCTCACTCCCAATCTCTCCCTCTCACACTCCCAATCTCTCCAATTCCAATTCCAATTAAAATGCTTTATTGGCATGAAAGTTTACAGAGAACCATATTGCCAAAGCTTACATAGCAAAAAGGTACAGTTTTCCAACATTCTGTAGGTGTCAATCGATTTGACATTTGTTGGGTACATACAATATTACTTTTAAACAATATTAATTTTAAACAGTCTTTGTACTTCATTTGGTACGTTCAATATTAATTTTAAACAGTCTTAATTTTAAACAGTCCTCAGGTTGTGACATGTTGTTACATATTTGGCCCCAAGGTATGGTCTGTCTCCTTCTCCTAGGACTAATCTCAATTTTGACAGATCATCCAATTCCTTGAAATCTGGGGTTGTTTGGCTTAGCTTGTTGAATAATATGTTTCTTGATGTGTTGAATTTTTCGCATTTTAGGAGGAAATGCATTTCTGTTTCAACCTCGCCAGCCAGACATTGATCTCTCTCTCTCTCACACTCCCAATCTCTCTCTCTCTCACTGCCAATCTCTCTCTCTCACACTCCCAGTCTCTCTCTCTCACACTCCCAATCTCTCTCTCACACTCCCAGTCTCTCTCACTCACACTCCCAATCTCTCTCTCTCTCACTGCCAATCTCTCTCTCTCTCACACTCCCAGTCTCTCTCTCTCACACTCCCAATCTCTCTCTCTCTCACTGCCAATCTCTCTCTCTCTCACACTCCCAATCTCTCTCTCTCTCACACTCCCAATCTCTCTCTCTCTCACACTCCCAATCTCTCCCTCTCTCACACTCCCAGTCTCTCTCTCTCACACTCCCAATCTCTCTCTCTCTCACACTCCCAATCTCTCTCACTCCCAATCTCTCTCTCTCTCACTCCCAATCTCTCTCTCTCTCACACTCCCAATCTCTCTCTCTCTCACACTCCCAATCTCTCTCTCTCTCACACTCCCAATCTCTCTCTCTCTCTCACTCCCAATCTCTCTCTCTCTCACACTCCCAATCTCTCTCTCTCTCACACTCCCAATCTCTCTCTCTCACACTCCCAATCTCTCTCTCTCACTCCCAATCTCAGTTCAGTTCAGTTCAGTTCAAATGCTTTATTGGCATGAAAGTTTACAGAGAACCATATTGCCAAAGCTTACATAGCAAAAAGGTACAGTTTTCCAACATTCTGTAGGTGTCAATCGATTTGACATTTGTTGGGTATATACAATATTACTTTTAAACAATATTAATTTTAAACAGTCTTTCTACTTCATTTGGTACGTTCAATATTAATTTTAAACAGTCTTACTTTTAAACAGTCCTCAGGTTGTGACATGTTGTTACATATTTAGCCCCAAGGTATGGTCTGTCTCCTTCTTCTAGGACTAATCTCAATTTTGACAGATCATCCAATTCCTTGAAATCTGGGGTTGTTTGGCTTAGCTTGTTGAATAATATGTTTCTTGATGTGTTGAATTTTTCGCATTTTAGGAGGAAATGCATTTCTGTTTCAACCTCGCCAGCCAGACATTGATCGCATATTCTATTCTCTCTAGGCTGCCAGGATTTCTTGTATCTGCCTTTTTCAATTTTCAGTTGGTGGTCGCTTAGTCTGTACCTGGTGAGGGTCTGTCTCTGTTTTGTGTCTCTGATGGTCGTGAGGTAGTCTGCCAGTTTATATTCTCTTTTTAGGGCCCGGTAACATTCTAATCTGCTTTGGCTTTCGGTTATTTTGTTCCAATGTTCCAGGTAGGTTTCTTTGCATTTTTTAATGATTTGGTTCACTCGGATTGGTGTTTGGACGGCTGTGTTGGTCTGGGGCTGGTCAGGGTCCGGCTGAGTATTTAGTTTCAGTAGCAGCTGACTCAGGGGACTCTTTTCTGGGTTTAGCTCTTGGGTCTGAAAGGCTTTGAAATGAAGGGTGTCTGGGGAGCTAGATTTGAGGTGATTTAGGAAGTTTAGTGCTCGTTTTTGGATGTTTATTATCAGTGGGTATCTACCTAGTTCGGCTCTGCATGCATTTGTTGGCGTTTTTCTTTGGGTGCGAAGGATGCTTCGGCAGAATTCTGCATGTAGGGCTTCTATTGTGTGTTTTTCCCATTTAGTGTAGCTTTGGTGATTTAGCGGGCCCCATACTTCACTACCGTACAGTGCAATGGGCAGGATTATGCTGTCAAAAATTTTGAGCCAGATTTTGATTGGGATTTGGATGTTGTAGAATTTTCTTTTTATTGCATATAGGGCTCTTCGGGCTTTTTCTTTTAGTGCATTCACTGCTATGCTGAAGCTCCCTGATGCTGTAATAGTTAGACCAAGGTAGGTGTAGCTCATAGTGTGTCCTATAGTGGTATCACTGAGGGTAAACTGGTATTTGTTTTCCTGACATCTGGGTCTTTTCTGAAAAATCATGATGTTGGTTTTCTTTAGATTTACTGTTAGAGCCCAATTTTGGCAGTATTTGTCGAGTAGGTCTAGTTGTTGCTGTAATCCCTGTTCTGTGGGAGACAGCAGAACCAGGTCGTCCGCATAGAACAGGGACTTTACTTCTCCATCCAGGAGACGGAGACCTGGTGACTCTCTCTCTCACACTCCCAGTCTCTCTCTCTCACACACTCCCAAGCTCTCTCTCTCACACTCCCAATCCCTCTCTCTCACTCCCAAGCTCTCTCTCTCTCACACTCCCAATCTCTCTCTCTCACACTCCCAATCTCTCTCTCTCACTCCCAATCTCTCTCTCTCTCACACTCCCAATCTCTCTCTCTCACACTCCCAATCTCTCTCTCTCACACTCCCAATCTCTCTCTCTCACACACCCAATCTCTCTCTCTCTCACACTCCCAATCTCTCTCTCTCACACTCCCAATCTCTCTCTCTCACACTCCCAATCCCTCTCTCTCACTCCCAAGCTCTCTCTCTCTCACACTCCCAATCTCTCTCTCTCACACTCCCAATCTCTCTCTCACTCCCAATCTCTCTCTCTCTCACACTCCCAATCTCTCTCTCTCACACTCCCAATCTCTCTCTCTCACACTCCCAATCTCTCTCTCGCACACACCCAATCTCTCTCTCTCTCACACTCCCAATCTCTCTCTCTCTCATACTCCCAAACTCTCTCTCTCACAATCCCAATCTCTCTCTCTCTCACACTCCCAATCTCTCTCTCACACTCCCAATCTCTCTCTCTCACACTCCCAAGGACTCTCTCTCACACTCCCAATCTCTCTCTCTCTCACACTCCCAATCTCTCTCTCTCACACTCCCAATCTCTCTCTCACACTCCCAATCTCTCTCTCACACTCCCAATCTCTCTCTCTCTCACACTCCCAGTCTCTCTCTCTCTCACACTCCCAATCTCTCTCTCTCTCACACTCCCAATCTCTCTCTCTCACACTCCCAATCTCTCTCTCTCTCACACTCCCAATCTCTCTCTCACACTCCCAATCTCTCTCTCTCACTCCCAATCTCTCTCTCTCTCATACTCCCAATCTCTCTCTCTCTCACACTCCCAATCTCTCTCTCTCACACTCCCAATCTCTCCCTCTCACACTCCCAATCTCTCTCTCTCACACTCCCAATCTCTCTCTCTCTCACACTCCCAATCTCTCTCTCTCTCACACTCCCAATCTCTCTCTCTCTCACACTCCCAATCTCTCTCTCTCTCTCACTCCCAATCTCTCTCTCTCACACTCCCAATCTCTCTCTCTCTCACACTCCCTATCTGTCTCTCTCTCTCACACTCCCAATCTCTCTCTCTCTCACTCCCAATCTCTCTCTCTCTCACACTCCCAATCCCTCTCTCTCTCTCACACTCCCAATCTCTCTCTCTCTCACTCCCAATCTCTCTCTCTCACACTCCCAATCTCTCTCTCTCTCACACTCCCAATCTCTCTCTCTCTCTCACACTTCCAATCTCTCTCTCTCTCACACACCCAATCTCTCTCTCTCTCTCACACTCCCAATCTCTCTCTCTCACTCCCAATCTCTCTCTCTCTCACACTCCCAGTCTCTCTCTCTCTCACACTCCCAATCTCTCTCTCTCTCACACTCCCAATCTCTCTCTCTCTCACACTCCCAATCTCTCTCTCTCTCTCACTCCCAATCTCTCTCTCTCTCACACTCCCAATCTCTCTCTCTCACTCCCAATCTCTCTCTCTCTCACACTCCCAGTCTCTCTCTCTCTCTCACTCCCAATCTCTCTCTCTCTCTCACTCCCAATCTCCAATTCCAATTCCAATACCAATTCAAATGCTTTATTGGCATGAAAGTTTACAGAGAACCATATTGCCAAAGCTTACATAGCAAAAAGGTACAGTTTTCCAACATTCTGTCGGTGTCAATCGATTTGACATTTGTTGGGTACATACAATATTACTTTTAAACAATATTAAATTTAAACAGTCTTTGTACTTCATTTGGTACGTTCAATATTAATTTTAAACAGTCTTAATTTTAAACAGTCCTCAGGTTGTGACATGTTGTTACATATTTGGCCCCAAGGTATGGTCTGTCTTCTTCTCCCAGGACTAATCTCAATTTTGACAGGTCATCCAATTCCTTGAAATCTGGGGTTGTTTGGCTTAGCTTGTTGAATAATATGTTTCTTAATGTGTTGAATTTTTCGCATTTTAGGAGGAAATGCATTTCTGTTTCAACCTCGCCGGCCAGACATTGATCGCATATTCTATTCTCTCTAGGCTGCCAGGATTTCTTGTATCTGCCTTTTTCAATTTCCAGTTGGTGGTCGCTTAGTCTGTACCTGGTGAGGGTCTGTCTCTGTTTTGTGTCTCTGATGGTCGTGAGGTAGTCTGCCAGTTTATATTCTCTTTTTAGGGCCCGGTAACATTCTAATCTGCTTTGGCTTTCGGTTATTTTGTTCCAATGTTCCAGGTTCTCACACTCCCAATCTCTCTCTCTCTCTCACACTCCCAATCTCTCTCTCACACTCCCAATCTCTCTCACACTCCCAATCTCTCTCTCTCACACTCCCAATCTCTCTCTCTCTCACACTCCCAATCTCTCTCTCTCTCACACTCCCAATCTCTCTCTCTCACACTCCCAATCTCTCTCTCACACACTCCCAATTTCTCTCTCTCACTCCCAATCTCTCTCTCTCTTACACTCCCAATCTCTCTCTCTCTCACACTCCCAGTCTCTCTCTCTCACACTCCCAATCTCTCTCTCTCTCACACTTCCAATCTCTCTCTCACACTCCCAATCTCTCTCTCTCTCTCACACTCCCAATCTCTCTCTCACACTCCCAATCTCTCTCTCACACTCCCAATCTCTCTCTCTCACACTCCCAATCTCTCTCTCTCTCACACTCCCAATCTCTCTCTCTCACACTCCCAATCTCTCTCTCTCACACTCCCAATCTCTCTCTCACACACTCCCAATTTCTCTCTCTCACTCCCAATCTCTCTCTCTCTTACACTCCCAATCTCTCTCTCTCTCACACTCCCAGTCTCTCTCTCTCACACTCCCAATCTCTCTCTCTCTCACACTCCCAATCTCTCTCTCTCACACTCCCAATCTCTCTCTCTCTCACACTCCCAGTCTCTCTCTCTCACACTCCCAATCTCTCTCTCTCTCACACTCCCAATCTCTCTCTCTCACACTCCCAATCTCTCTCTCTCTCACAGTCCCAATCTCTCTCTCTCTCACACTCCCAATCTCTCTCTCTCACTCCCAATCTCTCTCTCTCTCACGCTCTCAATCTCTCTCTCTCGCACTCCCAATCTCTCTCTCTCTCACACTCCCAATCTCTCTCTCTCTCACACTCCCAATCTCTCTCTCTCACACTCCCAATCTCTCTCTCTCACTCCCAATCTCTCTCTCTCTCACACTCCCAATCTCTCTCTCTCACACTCCCAATCTCTCTCTCTCTCTCACTCCCAATCTCTCTCTCTCTCACACTCCCAATCTCTCTCTCTCTCACACTCCCAATCTCTCTCTCTCTCACTCCCAATCTCTCTCTCTCTCTCACTCCCAATCTCCAATTCCAATTCAAATGCTTTATTGGCATGAAAGTTTACAGAGAACCATATTGCCAAAGCTTACATAGCAAAAAGGTACAGTTTTCCAACATTCTGTCGGTGTCAATCGATTTGACATTTGTTGGGTACATACAATATTACTTTTAAACAATATTAATTTTAAACAGTCTTTGTACTTCATTTGGTACGTTCAATATTAATTTTAAACAGTCTTAATTTTAAACAGTCCTCAGGTTGTGACATGTTGTTACATATTTGGCCCCAAGGTATGGTCTGTCTCCTTCTCCCAGGACTAATCTCAATTTTGACAGGTCATCCAATTCCTTGAAATCTGGGGTTGCTTGGCTTAGCTTGTTGAATAATATGTTTCTTAATGTGTTGAATTTTTCGCATTTTAGGAGGAAATGCATTTCTGTTTCAACCTCGCCGGCCAGACATTGATCGCATATTCTATTCTCTCTAGGCTGCCAGGATTTCTTGTATCTGCCTTTTTCAATTTCCAGTTGGTGGTCGCTTAGTCTGTACCTGGTGAGGGTCTGTCTCTGTTTTGTGTCTCTGATGGTCGTGAGGTAGTCTGTGATACGCTTATCAATTACTTCATAAAAGGTGATGAGTCGAAGAAGAGATGATGAGTCGAAAGAAGAGATGAATAAGGCTTTTATTAGCTAAGAAGAGACCATGCTTCTTCGTGAGTGACTGAACAAGTCTGAACGAAACCCACACAGTGGTGGGTGGAGTCAGCTGAGGCATGCCTCCATACACAGCGCCACCCAGAGGTGGCAATATACAATACAGTGGTTTACCACATTCACCCCTTGTTTAATGTGAAGTCCGGCGGGGTGAAGGGTACTACAAGTTAAGTCTATCAGGAGGCCTTGTCTGACGTCCTGATCGTCGTGGTGGCGGCGGTGGTGTTACAGCATCCGACGTCGGGTCTGGTGTCTGGGTGGTTGGCGAAGATTCCTGGGGCTTTGGCATGCCGTCTGCAAGGGTTGGGTTGGGAGGGGTGGTGGGGGATAACAGTGGTAAGGGGGATAACGGTGGTAAGGGGGATAACGGTGGTAATTCAGGGGTACCCGAGGGTGCGAGATCTCGTATGGAGACCGTGTCCTCCCGCCCGTCTGGGTATGTCACCCAGGCATACTGGGGGTTGGCGTGTAGGAGGTGCACCCGCTCGACCAGGGGGTCCGTTTTATGCGTCCTCACGTGCCTCCGCAGTAGGACGGGCCCAGGAGAAGTCAACCATGCCGGTAGCGAGGTTCCCGATGTAGACTTCCGGGGGAAAACGAACATTTTCTCATGAGGGGTCGCATTAGTGGCAGTACAAAGCAGTGACCGAATGGAGTGGAGCGCTGCAGGGAGGACCTCCTGCCAGCGGGAGGTCGGAAGGCCCTTAGATTTTAGTGCTAAGAGGACTGCCTTCCAAACCGTCGCGTTCTCCCTTTCCACCTGGCCGTTCCCCCGGGGGTTGTAACTGGTGGTCCTGCTCGTGGCGATACCTCTTGTTAGCAGGTACTGCCGAAGTTCGTCGCTCATGAACGATGAGCCCCTGTCGCTATGTATATAGCTGGGGAACCCGAACAGAGCGAAGATGTCATTCAGACACTTGATGACCGTGGTACTGGTCATGTCTGGGCAAGGGATGGCAAAGGGGAAACGGGAGTACTCATCAACTATGTTGAGGAAGTACACATTGCGGTCAGCGGAGGGGAGGGGCCCTTTAAAATCGACGCTCAGGCGTTCGAAGGGGCGGGTGGCCTTGATCAGGCTTGCTCTGTCCGGCCTATAGAAGTGCGGTTTGCACTCGGCGCAGATTTGGCAGCTCTTGGTCATGGTCCTGACCTCCTCGATGGAGTAGGGCAGGTTACGGGATTTGATAAAATGGAAAAACCTGGTGACCCCCGGGTGGCAGAGGTCATTGTGGAGGGACTGCAGCCTATCACTCTGCGCGTTGGCGCATGTACCACGTGATAGGGCATCTGGGGGCTCATTGAGTTTCCCTGGCCGATACAAGATATCATAATTGTAGGTGGAGAGTTCGATTCTCCACCTCAAGATCTTGTCGTTCTTGATTTTACCCCTCTGCTTATTATTAAACATAAAAGCTACTGAACGCTGGTCAGTGAGCAGGGTAAATCGTTTCCCGGCCAGGTAATGCCTCCAGTGACGCACCGCTTCTACAATAGCCTGGGCCTCCTTTTCGACGGAGGAGTGTCTCGTCTCGGGGCCCTGGAGGGTCCTTGAGAAAAAGGCCACGGGTCTGCCCGCCTGGTTAAGGGTCGCGGCTAGGGCGAAGTCGGAGGCATCGCTCTCCACTTGGAAGGGGATGGACTCATCCACCGCGTGCATTGCGGCCTTCGCGATATCGTTCTTGATAAGAGTGAAGGCTGCACACGCCTCTGGTGTCAGGGGGAAGGAGGTGGCTTTGATGAGGGGCCTGGCTTTGTCTGCATAGAGGGGCACCCACTGGGCGTAGTAGGAGAAAAACCCCAGGCATCTCTTCAGTGCTTTTTGGCAGTGGGGAAGGGGTAGCTCCATTAGGGGGCGCATTCTGTCGGGGTCGGGCCCGATGACTCCGTTCTCCACCACGCAACCGAGGATGGCCAGGCGCTTGGTGTGAAACATACATTTTTCCTTATTGTACGTTAGGTTCAGCCGTTGGGCCGTACGGAGGAAATTTGCTAGATTAACGTCGTGGTCCTGCTGGTCGTGGCCGCAGATGGTGACGTTATCCAAATAGGGGAAGGTTGCCCGCAGCGCGTTCTGGTCAACCATTCGGTCCATCTCCCTTTGGAAGACCGAAACCCCGTTGGTGACGCCGAAGGGGACCCTAAGGAAGTGGTAGAGGCGGCCGTTTGCCTCGAAGGCAGTATACTGGCGGTCCTCATGGCGGATGGGCAGCTGGTGGTACGCTGACTTAAGGTCAATGGTGGAGAATACTTTGTATTGCGCAATCTGATTGACCATATCAGATATGCGAGGGAGGGGGTACGCGTCCAGCTGGGTGTACCGGTTTATGGTTTGGCTGTAGTCGATTACCATGCGGCGTTTTGCAGTGGTTTTAACGACTACAACCTGGGCTCGCCAGGGGCTAGTGCTACCTTCGATAATGCCCTCCTTCAAGAGCCGCTCCACCTCAGAGCTGATAAAAGCTCTGTCCCCGGCACTGTACCGCCTGCTTTTGGTAGCGATGGGTTTACAGTCGCGGGTGAGGTTAGCGAACAGGGGAGGGGGGGGGACTTTTAATGTGGAAAGGCTGCAGGTGGTTTGCAGCGGGCGATTTAAAAGTTGTTGGTTGCAGACTGTGAGTGGGGGGAGGGGTCCACCGTATGCTAGTGTGACACTCTTAAGGTGGCACTGAAAATCCAACCCTAGCAGGACGGCAGCGCAAAGACGGGGCAGGACTAGCAGTTTAAATTTTTTATATTCAGTGCCCCCTACTGACAGGGTCACCACACAGTAGCCGCTGATGTCCATTGACTGGGACTTGGACGCCATAGAAATGCGATGGTGCATTGGCAGAATCGTGAGGGAGTGGCTACGTACCGTGTCGGGGTGGACGAAACTCTCTGTGCTCCCGCTGTCGATCAGGCAACTGGTGGCGCGGCCGTTTACCGCGATATCCATCATGGAGCTGGATAGATGGTGAGGGAGGGCTTGATCCAGCGTCACGGAGGCCAGTATGTGGCTTAGTGAGTCACTATAGTCATCCGCCGAGACGGTGGTCGGTTCCGGTGACGAAATGGCGGTTGAGTGCGTTGGATACGATGGCGGCGGATGCCATGCGGCCGGGGGTACACAAAATGGCGGATAAGATGGCTGCTCCCACGGCCCGCACGCTGCGCTGCTGGCTGGCTTCCCCTTGCAGGCGTTAGCGTAATGGCCTTTCTTCCCGCAGCCCGAGCAGGTAGCTGTCTTAGCTGGGCAGTGCGCTCTGGGATGTTTTAACTGGCCACAGAAATAGCATTTTTGGGCCTGGTTACTGGGCATCGAAGCAGTTCTTACCGGAGGCTGCTGTCTCGGTTGGGTCGCTGCAGCGGTTGGTGCCGGGGGCGGCGGTCCCGTGTCCCACGGTTTCGATTGCCATGTCTCGGCGCCGTTACGGGGGTATGCCTCGAGGTTTCGGTGGGCCTCCTCTAACGAGAGCGCAAGGGCAATGGCCGTCTTCAGGTCGGGTTCCTTGCTTTCTAGCAGTCTCTGCCGGGTGTGGTCTGACTGGAGGCCCCTGACGAAGGCATCACAGGCGAGTCCCTGCGCGTGCTCCACAGCCGTTACCGCTTTACAATCGCAGTCTCTGCAGAGTGCCAGTAGCGCCCGTGCAAATGCCCCTACCGATTCTCCCGGTTGCTGCCTGCGGGATCCCAAGAGGTGTCGGGCGTAAATTGTGTTCACTGGGCGCGTATATTGCCCTTTTAGTAGCTCGAGGGCCGCCACGTACGTATTAGAGTCCCGGATTAGCATATATACTTGATGGCTCACCTGGGCGGTCAAAATTTTCAGTTTGTGATCCTCCTCTGTAACCTGTGAGATTGCGAGGAAGGATTCAAAGCAGCTCAGCCAGTGTTCAAACTTGGCTGATGCACCCACATCTTGAGGGTCGAGGTCCAGGCGTGGTGGTCTGAGGGCTCTCAGCAATGTCTGCTGTATCCGTTGCTGTTGTTGCTCCTCAGGTGTCGCCATTTAACTTTTAGCTAAATTTTATTAAGCTAATAAAATTGATACGCTTATCAATTACTTCATAAAAGGTGATGAGTCGAAGAAGAGATGATATGAGTCGAAAGAAGAGATGAATAAGGCTTTTATTAGCTAAGAAGAGACCATGCTTCTTCGTGAGTGACTGAACAAGTCTGAACGAAACCCACACAGTGGTGGGTGGAGTCAGCTGAGGCATGCCTCCATACACAGCGCCACCCAGAGGTGGCAATATACAATACAGTGGTTTACCACAGTCTGCCAGTTTATATTCTCTTTTTAGGGCCCGGTAACATTCTAATCTGCTTTGGCTTTCGGTTATTTTGTTCCAATGTTCCAGGTTCTCACACTCCCAATCCCTCTCTCTCTCTCACACTCCCAATCTCTCCCTTTCTCACACTCCCAGTCTCTCTCTCTCACACTCCCAATCTCTCTCTCTCTCACACTCCCAATCTCTCTCACTCCCAATCTCTCTCTCTCTCACTCCCAATCTCTCTCTCTCTCACACTCCCAATTTCTCTCTCTCTCACACTCCCAATCTCTCTCTCTCTCTCACTCCCAATCTCTCTCTCTCTCACACTCCCAATCTCTCTCTCTCTCACACTCCCAATCTCTCTCTCTCACACTCCCAATCTCTCTCTCTCACTCCCAATCTCTCTCTCACACTCCCAGTCTCTCTCTCTCACACTCCCAATCTCTCTCTCTCACACTCCCAATCCCTCTCTCTCACTCCTAAGCTCTCTCTCTCTCACACTCCCAATCTCTCTCTCTCACACTCCCAATCTCTCTCTCTCACTCCCAATCTCTCTCTCTCTCACACTCCCAATCTCTCTCTCTCACACTCCCAATCTCTCTCTCTCACACTCCCAATCTCTCTCTCTCTCACACTCCCAATCTCTCTCTCTCTCACACTCCCAATCTCTCTCTCTCACACTCCCAATCTCTCTCTCTCACACTCCCAATCTCTCTCTCTCTCACACTCCCAAACTCTCTCTCTCACACTCCCAATCTCTCTCTCTCTCACACTCCCAATCTCTCTCTCACACTCCCAATCTCTCTCTCTCACACTCCCAATCTCTCTCTCTCACACTCCCAATCTCTCTCTCTCTCACACACCCAATCTCTCTCTCTCTCTCACTCCCAATCTCTCTCTCTCTCACACTCCCAATCTCTCTCTCTCTCACACTCCCAATCTCTCTCTCTCACACTCCCAATCTCTCTCTCTCACTCCCAATCTCTCTCTCACACTCCCAATCTCTCTCTCACACACTCCCAATCTCTCTCTCACACTCCCAATCCCTCTCTCTCTTACACTCCCAATCTCTCTCTCTCTCACACTCCCAGTCTCTCTCTCTCACACTCCCAATCTCTCTCTCTCACACTCCCAATCTCTCTCTCTCTCACACTCCCAATCTCTCTCTCTCTCTCACTCCCAATCTCTCTCTCTCTCACACTCCCAATCTCTCTCTCTCTCACACTCCCAATCTCTCTCTCTCACACTCCCAATCTCTCTCTCACACTCCCAATCTCTCTCTCACACTCCCAATCTCTCTCTCACACACTCCCAATCTCTCTCTCACACTCCCAATCCCTCTCTCTCTTACACTCCCAATCTCTCTCTCTCTCACACTCCCAGTCTCTCTCTCTCACACTCCCAATCTCTCTCTCTCTCACACTCCCAATCTCTCTCTCTCACACTCCCAATCTCTCTCTCTCACACTCCCAATCTCTCTCTCTCTCACACTCCCAATCTCTCTCTCTCACACTCCCAATCTCTCTCTCACACTCCCAATCTCTCTCTCACACTCCCAATCTCTCTCTCTCACACACCCAATCTCTCTCTCTCTCACACTCCCAATCTCTCTCTCTCACACTCCCAATCTCTCTCTCTCACACTCCCAATCCCTCTCTCTCACTCCCAAGCTCTCTCTCTCTCACACTCCCAATCTCTCTCTCTCACACTCCCAAGGACTCTCTCTCACACTCCCAATCTCTCTCTCTCTCACACTCCCAATCTCTCTCTCTCACACTCCCAATCTCTCTCTCACACTCCCAATCTCTCTCTCACACTCCCAATCTCTCTCTCTCACACACCCAATCTCTCTCTCTCTCACACTCCCAATCTCTCTCTCTCACACTCCCAATCTCTCTCTCTCACACTCCCAATCCCTCTCTCTCACTCCCAAGCTCTCTCTCTCTCACACTCCCAATCTCTCTCTCTCACACTCCCAATCTCTCTCTCACTCCCAATCTCTCTCTCTCTCACACTCCCAATCTCTCTCTCTCACACTCCCAATCTCTCTCTCTCACACTCCCAATCTCTCTCTCGCACACACCCAATCTCTCTCTCTCTCACACTCCCAATCTCTCTCTCTCTCATACTCCCAAACTCTCTCTCTCACAATCCCAATCTCTCTCTCTCTCACACTCCCAATCTCTCTCTCACACTCCCAATCTCTCTCTCTCACACTCCCAAGGACTCTCTCTCACACTCCCAATCTCTCTCTCTCTCACACTCCCAATCTCTCTCTCTCACACTCCCAATCTCTCTCTCACACTCCCAATCTCTCTCTCACACTCCCAATCTCTCTCTCTCTCACACTCCCAGTCTCTCTCTCTCTCACACTCCCAATCTCTCTCTCTCTCACACTCCCAATCTCTCTCTCTCACACTCCCAATCTCTCTCTCTCTCACACTCCCAATCTCTCTCTCACACTCCCAATCTCTCTCTCTCACTCCCAATCTCTCTCTCTCTCATACTCCCAATCTCTCTCTCTCTCACACTCCCAATCTCTCTCTCTCACACTCCCAATCTCTCCCTCTCACACTCCCAATCTCTCTCTCTCACACTCCCAATCTCTCTCTCTCTCACACTCCCAATCTCTCTCTCTCTCACACTCCCAATCTCTCTCTCTCTCACACTCCCAATCTCTCTCTCTCTCTCACTCCCAATCTCTCTCTCTCACACTCCCAATCTCTCTCTCTCTCACACTCCCTATCTGTCTCTCTCTCTCACACTCCCAATCTCTCTCTCTCTCACTCCCAATCTCTCTCTCTCTCACACTCCCAATCCCTCTCTCTCTCTCACACTCCCAATCTCTCTCTCTCTCACTCCCAATCTCTCTCTCTCACACTCCCAATCTCTCTCTCTCTCACACTCCCAATCTCTCTCTCTCTCTCACACTTCCAATCTCTCTCTCTCTCACACACCCAATCTCTCTCTCTCTCTCACACTCCCAATCTCTCTCTCTCACTCCCAATCTCTCTCTCTCTCACACTCCCAGTCTCTCTCTCTCTCACACTCCCAATCTCTCTCTCTCTCACACTCCCAATCTCTCTCTCTCTCACACTCCCAATCTCTCTCTCTCTCTCACTCCCAATCTCTCTCTCTCTCACACTCCCAATCTCTCTCTCTCACTCCCAATCTCTCTCTCTCTCACACTCCCAGTCTCTCTCTCTCTCTCACTCCCAATCTCTCTCTCTCTCTCACTCCCAATCTCCAATTCCAATTCCAATACCAATTCAAATGCTTTATTGGCATGAAAGTTTACAGAGAACCATATTGCCAAAGCTTACATAGCAAAAAGGTACAGTTTTCCAACATTCTGTCGGTGTCAATCGATTTGACATTTGTTGGGTACATACAATATTACTTTTAAACAATATTAAATTTAAACAGTCTTTGTACTTCATTTGGTACGTTCAATATTAATTTTAAACAGTCTTAATTTTAAACAGTCCTCAGGTTGTGACATGTTGTTACATATTTGGCCCCAAGGTATGGTCTGTCTTCTTCTCCCAGGACTAATCTCAATTTTGACAGGTCATCCAATTCCTTGAAATCTGGGGTTGTTTGGCTTAGCTTGTTGAATAATATGTTTCTTAATGTGTTGAATTTTTCGCATTTTAGGAGGAAATGCATTTCTGTTTCAACCTCGCCGGCCAGACATTGATCGCATATTCTATTCTCTCTAGGCTGCCAGGATTTCTTGTATCTGCCTTTTTCAATTTCCAGTTGGTGGTCGCTTAGTCTGTACCTGGTGAGGGTCTGTCTCTGTTTTGTGTCTCTGATGGTCGTGAGGTAGTCTGCCAGTTTATATTCTCTTTTTAGGGCCCGGTAACATTCTAATCTGCTTTGGCTTTCGGTTATTTTGTTCCAATGTTCCAGGTTCTCACACTCCCAATCTCTCTCTCTCTCTCACACTCCCAATCTCTCTCTCACACTCCCAATCTCTCTCACACTCCCAATCTCTCTCTCTCACACTCCCAATCTCTCTCTCTCTCACACTCCCAATCTCTCTCTCTCTCACACTCCCAATCTCTCTCTCTCACACTCCCAATCTCTCTCTCACACACTCCCAATTTCTCTCTCTCACTCCCAATCTCTCTCTCTCTTACACTCCCAATCTCTCTCTCTCTCACACTCCCAGTCTCTCTCTCTCACACTCCCAATCTCTCTCTCTCTCACACTTCCAATCTCTCTCTCACACTCCCAATCTCTCTCTCTCTCTCACACTCCCAATCTCTCTCTCACACTCCCAATCTCTCTCTCACACTCCCAATCTCTCTCTCTCACACTCCCAATCTCTCTCTCTCTCACACTCCCAATCTCTCTCTCTCACACTCCCAATCTCTCTCTCTCACACTCCCAATCTCTCTCTCACACACTCCCAATTTCTCTCTCTCACTCCCAATCTCTCTCTCTCTTACACTCCCAATCTCTCTCTCTCTCACACTCCCAGTCTCTCTCTCTCACACTCCCAATCTCTCTCTCTCTCACACTCCCAATCTCTCTCTCTCACACTCCCAATCTCTCTCTCTCTCACACTCCCAGTCTCTCTCTCTCACACTCCCAATCTCTCTCTCTCTCACACTCCCAATCTCTCTCTCTCACACTCCCAATCTCTCTCTCTCTCACAGTCCCAATCTCTCTCTCTCTCACACTCCCAATCTCTCTCTCTCACTCCCAATCTCTCTCTCTCTCACGCTCTCAATCTCTCTCTCTCGCACTCCCAATCTCTCTCTCTCTCACACTCCCAATCTCTCTCTCTCTCACACTCCCAATCTCTCTCTCTCACACTCCCAATCTCTCTCTCTCACTCCCAATCTCTCTCTCTCTCACACTCCCAATCTCTCTCTCTCACACTCCCAATCTCTCTCTCTCTCTCACTCCCAATCTCTCTCTCTCTCACACTCCCAATCTCTCTCTCTCTCACACTCCCAATCTCTCTCTCTCTCACTCCCAATCTCTCTCTCTCTCTCACTCCCAATCTCCAATTCCAATTCAAATGCTTTATTGGCATGAAAGTTTACAGAGAACCATATTGCCAAAGCTTACATAGCAAAAAGGTACAGTTTTCCAACATTCTGTCGGTGTCAATCGATTTGACATTTGTTGGGTACATACAATATTACTTTTAAACAATATTAATTTTAAACAGTCTTTGTACTTCATTTGGTACGTTCAATATTAATTTTAAACAGTCTTAATTTTAAACAGTCCTCAGGTTGTGACATGTTGTTACATATTTGGCCCCAAGGTATGGTCTGTCTCCTTCTCCCAGGACTAATCTCAATTTTGACAGGTCATCCAATTCCTTGAAATCTGGGGTTGCTTGGCTTAGCTTGTTGAATAATATGTTTCTTAATGTGTTGAATTTTTCGCATTTTAGGAGGAAATGCATTTCTGTTTCAACCTCGCCGGCCAGACATTGATCGCATATTCTATTCTCTCTAGGCTGCCAGGATTTCTTGTATCTGCCTTTTTCAATTTCCAGTTGGTGGTCGCTTAGTCTGTACCTGGTGAGGGTCTGTCTCTGTTTTGTGTCTCTGATGGTCGTGAGGTAGTCTGTGATACGCTTATCAATTACTTCATAAAAGGTGATGAGTCGAAGAAGAGATGATGAGTCGAAAGAAGAGATGAATAAGGCTTTTATTAGCTAAGAAGAGACCATGCTTCTTCGTGAGTGACTGAACAAGTCTGAACGAAACCCACACAGTGGTGGGTGGAGTCAGCTGAGGCATGCCTCCATACACAGCGCCACCCAGAGGTGGCAATATACAATACAGTGGTTTACCACATTCACCCCTTGTTTAATGTGAAGTCCGGCGGGGTGAAGGGTACTACAAGTTAAGTCTATCAGGAGGCCTTGTCTGACGTCCTGATCGTCGTGGTGGCGGCGGTGGTGTTACAGCATCCGACGTCGGGTCTGGTGTCTGGGTGGTTGGCGAAGATTCCTGGGGCTTTGGCATGCCGTCTGCAAGGGTTGGGTTGGGAGGGGTGGTGGGGGATAACAGTGGTAAGGGGGATAACGGTGGTAAGGGGGATAACGGTGGTAATTCAGGGGTACCCGAGGGTGCGAGATCTCGTATGGAGACCGTGTCCTCCCGCCCGTCTGGGTATGTCACCCAGGCATACTGGGGGTTGGCGTGTAGGAGGTGCACCCGCTCGACCAGGGGGTCCGTTTTATGCGTCCTCACGTGCCTCCGCAGTAGGACGGGCCCAGGAGAAGTCAACCATGCCGGTAGCGAGGTTCCCGATGTAGACTTCCGGGGGAAAACGAACATTTTCTCATGAGGGGTCGCATTAGTGGCAGTACAAAGCAGTGACCGAATGGAGTGGAGCGCTGCAGGGAGGACCTCCTGCCAGCGGGAGGTCGGAAGGCCCTTAGATTTTAGTGCTAAGAGGACTGCCTTCCAAACCGTCGCGTTCTCCCTTTCCACCTGGCCGTTCCCCCGGGGGTTGTAACTGGTGGTCCTGCTCGTGGCGATACCTCTTGTTAGCAGGTACTGCCGAAGTTCGTCGCTCATGAACGATGAGCCCCTGTCGCTATGTATATAGCTGGGGAACCCGAACAGAGCGAAGATGTCATTCAGACACTTGATGACCGTGGTACTGGTCATGTCTGGGCAAGGGATGGCAAAGGGGAAACGGGAGTACTCATCAACTATGTTGAGGAAGTACACATTGCGGTCAGCGGAGGGGAGGGGCCCTTTAAAATCGACGCTCAGGCGTTCGAAGGGGCGGGTGGCCTTGATCAGGCTTGCTCTGTCCGGCCTATAGAAGTGCGGTTTGCACTCGGCGCAGATTTGGCAGCTCTTGGTCATGGTCCTGACCTCCTCGATGGAGTAGGGCAGGTTACGGGATTTGATAAAATGGAAAAACCTGGTGACCCCCGGGTGGCAGAGGTCATTGTGGAGGGACTGCAGCCTATCACTCTGCGCGTTGGCGCATGTACCACGTGATAGGGCATCTGGGGGCTCATTGAGTTTCCCTGGCCGATACAAGATATCATAATTGTAGGTGGAGAGTTCGATTCTCCACCTCAAGATCTTGTCGTTCTTGATTTTACCCCTCTGCTTATTATTAAACATAAAAGCTACTGAACGCTGGTCAGTGAGCAGGGTAAATCGTTTCCCGGCCAGGTAATGCCTCCAGTGACGCACCGCTTCTACAATAGCCTGGGCCTCCTTTTCGACGGAGGAGTGTCTCGTCTCGGGGCCCTGGAGGGTCCTTGAGAAAAAGGCCACGGGTCTGCCCGCCTGGTTAAGGGTCGCGGCTAGGGCGAAGTCGGAGGCATCGCTCTCCACTTGGAAGGGGATGGACTCATCCACCGCGTGCATTGCGGCCTTCGCGATATCGTTCTTGATAAGAGTGAAGGCTGCACACGCCTCTGGTGTCAGGGGGAAGGAGGTGGCTTTGATGAGGGGCCTGGCTTTGTCTGCATAGAGGGGCACCCACTGGGCGTAGTAGGAGAAAAACCCCAGGCATCTCTTCAGTGCTTTTTGGCAGTGGGGAAGGGGTAGCTCCATTAGGGGGCGCATTCTGTCGGGGTCGGGCCCGATGACTCCGTTCTCCACCACGCAACCGAGGATGGCCAGGCGCTTGGTGTGAAACATACATTTTTCCTTATTGTACGTTAGGTTCAGCCGTTGGGCCGTACGGAGGAAATTTGCTAGATTAACGTCGTGGTCCTGCTGGTCGTGGCCGCAGATGGTGACGTTATCCAAATAGGGGAAGGTTGCCCGCAGCGCGTTCTGGTCAACCATTCGGTCCATCTCCCTTTGGAAGACCGAAACCCCGTTGGTGACGCCGAAGGGGACCCTAAGGAAGTGGTAGAGGCGGCCGTTTGCCTCGAAGGCAGTATACTGGCGGTCCTCATGGCGGATGGGCAGCTGGTGGTACGCTGACTTAAGGTCAATGGTGGAGAATACTTTGTATTGCGCAATCTGATTGACCATATCAGATATGCGAGGGAGGGGGTACGCGTCCAGCTGGGTGTACCGGTTTATGGTTTGGCTGTAGTCGATTACCATGCGGCGTTTTGCAGTGGTTTTAACGACTACAACCTGGGCTCGCCAGGGGCTAGTGCTACCTTCGATAATGCCCTCCTTCAAGAGCCGCTCCACCTCAGAGCTGATAAAAGCTCTGTCCCCGGCACTGTACCGCCTGCTTTTGGTAGCGATGGGTTTACAGTCGCGGGTGAGGTTAGCGAACAGGGGAGGGGGGGGGACTTTTAATGTGGAAAGGCTGCAGGTGGTTTGCAGCGGGCGATTTAAAAGTTGTTGGTTGCAGACTGTGAGTGGGGGGAGGGGTCCACCGTATGCTAGTGTGACACTCTTAAGGTGGCACTGAAAATCCAACCCTAGCAGGACGGCAGCGCAAAGACGGGGCAGGACTAGCAGTTTAAATTTTTTATATTCAGTGCCCCCTACTGACAGGGTCACCACACAGTAGCCGCTGATGTCCATTGACTGGGACTTGGACGCCATAGAAATGCGATGGTGCATTGGCAGAATCGTGAGGGAGTGGCTACGTACCGTGTCGGGGTGGACGAAACTCTCTGTGCTCCCGCTGTCGATCAGGCAACTGGTGGCGCGGCCGTTTACCGCGATATCCATCATGGAGCTGGATAGATGGTGAGGGAGGGCTTGATCCAGCGTCACGGAGGCCAGTATGTGGCTTAGTGAGTCACTATAGTCATCCGCCGAGACGGTGGTCGGTTCCGGTGACGAAATGGCGGTTGAGTGCGTTGGATACGATGGCGGCGGATGCCATGCGGCCGGGGGTACACAAAATGGCGGATAAGATGGCTGCTCCCACGGCCCGCACGCTGCGCTGCTGGCTGGCTTCCCCTTGCAGGCGTTAGCGTAATGGCCTTTCTTCCCGCAGCCCGAGCAGGTAGCTGTCTTAGCTGGGCAGTGCGCTCTGGGATGTTTTAACTGGCCACAGAAATAGCATTTTTGGGCCTGGTTACTGGGCATCGAAGCAGTTCTTACCGGAGGCTGCTGTCTCGGTTGGGTCGCTGCAGCGGTTGGTGCCGGGGGCGGCGGTCCCGTGTCCCACGGTTTCGATTGCCATGTCTCGGCGCCGTTACGGGGGTATGCCTCGAGGTTTCGGTGGGCCTCCTCTAACGAGAGCGCAAGGGCAATGGCCGTCTTCAGGTCGGGTTCCTTGCTTTCTAGCAGTCTCTGCCGGGTGTGGTCTGACTGGAGGCCCCTGACGAAGGCATCACAGGCGAGTCCCTGCGCGTGCTCCACAGCCGTTACCGCTTTACAATCGCAGTCTCTGCAGAGTGCCAGTAGCGCCCGTGCAAATGCCCCTACCGATTCTCCCGGTTGCTGCCTGCGGGATCCCAAGAGGTGTCGGGCGTAAATTGTGTTCACTGGGCGCGTATATTGCCCTTTTAGTAGCTCGAGGGCCGCCACGTACGTATTAGAGTCCCGGATTAGCATATATACTTGATGGCTCACCTGGGCGGTCAAAATTTTCAGTTTGTGATCCTCCTCTGTAACCTGTGAGATTGCGAGGAAGGATTCAAAGCAGCTCAGCCAGTGTTCAAACTTGGCTGATGCACCCACATCTTGAGGGTCGAGGTCCAGGCGTGGTGGTCTGAGGGCTCTCAGCAATGTCTGCTGTATCCGTTGCTGTTGTTGCTCCTCAGGTGTCGCCATTTAACTTTTAGCTAAATTTTATTAAGCTAATAAAATTGATACGCTTATCAATTACTTCATAAAAGGTGATGAGTCGAAGAAGAGATGATGAGTCGAAAGAAGAGATGAATAAGGCTTTTATTAGCTAAGAAGAGACCATGCTTCTTCGTGAGTGACTGAACAAGTCTGAACGAAACCCACACAGTGGTGGGTGGAGTCAGCTGAGGCATGCCTCCATACACAGCGCCACCCAGAGGTGGCAATATACAATACAGTGGTTTACCACAGTCTGCCAGTTTATATTCTCTTTTTAGGGCCCGGTAACATTCTAATCTGCTTTGGCTTTCGGTTATTTTGTTCCAATGTTCCAGGTTCTCACACTCCCAATCCCTCTCTCTCTCTCACACTCCCAATCTCTCCCTTTCTCACACTCCCAGTCTCTCTCTCTCACACTCCCAATCTCTCTCTCTCTCACACTCCCAATCTCTCTCACTCCCAATCTCTCTCTCTCTCACTCCCAATCTCTCTCTCTCTCACACTCCCAATTTCTCTCTCTCTCACACTCCCAATCTCTCTCTCTCTCTCACTCCCAATCTCTCTCTCTCTCACACTCCCAATCTCTCTCTCTCTCACACTCCCAATCTCTCTCTCTCACACTCCCAATCTCTCTCTCTCACTCCCAATCTCTCTCTCACACTCCCAGTCTCTCTCTCTCTCACACTCCCAATCTCTCTCTCTCACACTCCCAATCCCTCTCTCTCACTCCTAAGCTCTCTCTCTCTCACACTCCCAATCTCTCTCTCTCACACTCCCAATCTCTCTCTCTCACTCCCAATCTCTCTCTCTCTCACACTCCCAATCTCTCTCTCTCACACTCCCAATCTCTCTCTCTCACACTCCCAATCTCTCTCTCTCTCACACTCCCAATCTCTCTCTCTCACACTCCCAATCTCTCTCTCTCACACTCCCAATCTCTCTCTCTCTCACACTCCCAAACTCTCTCTCTCACACTCCCAATCTCTCTCTCTCTCACACTCCCAATCTCTCTCTCACACTCCCAATCTCTCTCTCTCACACTCCCAATCTCTCTCTCTCACACTCCCAATCTCTCTCTCTCTCACACTCCCAATCTCTCTCTCTCTCTCACTCCCAATCTCTCTCTCTCTCACACTCCCAATCTCTCTCTCTCTCACACTCCCAATCTCTCTCTCTCACACTCCCAATCTCTCTCTCTCACTCCCAATCTCTCTCTCACACTCCCAATCTCTCTCTCACACACTCCCAATCTCTCTCTCACACTCCCAATCCCTCTCTCTCTTACACTCCCAATCTCTCTCTCTCTCACACTCCCAGTCTCTCTCTCTCACACTCCCAATCTCTCTCTCTCACACTCCCAATCTCTCTCTCTCTCACACTCCCAATCTCTCTCTCTCTCTCACTCCCAATCTCTCTCTCTCTCACACTCCCAATCTCTCTCTCTCTCACACTCCCAATCTCTCTCTCTCACACTCCCAATCTCTCTCTCACACTCCCAATCTCTCTCTCACACTCCCAATCTCTCTCTCACACACTCCCAATCTCTCTCTCACACTCCCAATCCCTCTCTCTCTTACACTCCCAATCTCTCTCTCTCTCACACTCCCAGTCTCTCTCTCTCACACTCCCAATCTCTCTCTCTCTCACACTCCCAATCTCTCTCTCTCACACTCCCAATCTCTCTCTCTCACACTCCCAATCTCTCTCTCTCTCTCACTCCCAATCTCTCTCTCTCTCTCACTCCCAATCTCTCTCTCTCACACTCCCAATCTCTCTCTCTCACACTCCCAATCTCTCTCTCTCTCACACTCCCAATCTCTCTCTCTCAAACTCCCAATCTCTCTCTCTCTCACTCCCAATCTCTCTCTCTCACACTCCCAATCTCCCTCTCTCTCTCACACTCCCAATCTCTCTCTCTCTCACACTCCCAATCTCTCTCTCTCTCACACTCCCAATCTCTCTCTCTCTCTCACACTCCCAATCTCTCTCTCTCTCACTCCCAATCTCTCTCTCTCTCTCACTCCCAATCTCTCTCTCTCACACTCCCAATCTCTCTCTCTCTCTCACACTCCCAATCTGTCTCTCTCTCACTGCCAATCTCTCTCTCTCTCACACTCCCAGTCTCTCTCTCTCACACTCCCAATCTCTCTCTCACACTCCCAGTCTCTCTCTCTCTCACTGCCAATCTCTCTCTCTCTCACACTCCCAATCTGTCTCTCTCTCACTGCCAATCTCTCTCTCTCTCACACTCCCAATCTCTCTCTCTCACACTCCCAATCTCTCTCTCTCACACTCCCAATCTCTCTCTCCCTCACTCCCAATCTCTCTCTCTCTCACACTCCCAATCTCCCTCTCTCTCTCACACTCCCAATCTCTCTCTCTCTCACACTCCCAATCTCTCTCTCTCTCACAGTCCCAATCTCTCTCTCTCTCTCACACACTCCCAATCTCTCTCTCTCTCACTCCCAATCTCTCTCTCTCTCTCACTCCCAATCTCTCCCTCTCACACTCCCAATCTCTCTCTCTCTCTCACACTCCCAATCTCTCTCTCTCTCACTGCCAATCTCTCTCTCTCACACTCCCAGTCTCTCTCTCTCACACTCCCAATCTCTCTCTCACACTCCCAGTCTCTCTCTCTCACACTCCCAATCTCTCTCTCTCTCACTGCCAATCTCTCTCTCTCACACTCCCAGTCTCTCTCTCTCACACTCCCAATCTCTCTCTCTCTCACTGCCAATCTCTCTCTCTCTCACACTCCCAATCTCTCTCTCTCTCACACTCCCAATCTCTCTCTCTCTCACACTCCCAATCTCTCCCTCTCTCACACTCCCAGTCTCTCTCTCTCACACTCCCAATCTCTCTCTCTCTCACACTCCCAATCTCTCTCACTCCCAATCTCTCTCTCTCTCACTCCCAATCTCTCTCTCTCTCACACTCCCAATCTCTCTCTCTCTCACACTCCCAATCTCTCTCTCTCTCTCACTCCCAATCTCTCTCTCTCTCACACTCCCAATCTCTCTCTCTCTCACACTCCCAATCTCTCTCTCTCACACTCCCAATCTCTCTCTCTCACTCCCAATCTCTCTCTCTCTCACACTCCCTGTCTCTCTCTCTCACACACTCCCAATCTCTCTCTCTCACACTCCCAATCCCTCTCTCTCACTCCCAAGCTCTCTCTCTCTCACACTCCCAATCTCTCTCTCTCACACTCCCAATCTCTCTCTCTCACTCCCAATCTCTCTCTCTCTCACACTCCCAATCTCTCTCTCTCACACTCCCAATCTCTCTCTCTCACACTCCCAATCTCTCTCTCTCACACACCCAATCTCTCTCTCTCTCACACTCCCAATCTCTCTCTCTCACACTCCCAATCTCTCTCTCTCACACTCCCAATCTCTCAGTTCAGTTCAGTTCAGTTCAAATGCTTTATTGGCATGAAAGTTTACAGAGAACCATATTGCCAAAGCTTACATAGCAAAAAGGTACAGTTTTCCAACATTCTGTAGGTGTCAATCGATTTGACATTTGTTGGGTATATACAATATTACTTTTAAACAATATTAATTTTAAACAGTCTTTCTACTTCATTTGGTACGTTCAATATTAATTTTAAACAGTCTTACTTTTAAACAGTCCTCAGGTTGTGACATGTTGTTACATATTTAGCCCCAAGGTATGGTCTGTCTCCTTCTCCTAGGACTAATCTCAATTTTGACAGATCATCCAATTCCTTGAAATCTGGGGTTGTTTGGCTTAGCTTGTTGAATAATATGTTTCTTGATGTGTTGAATTTTTCGCATTTTAGGAGGAAATGCATTTCTGTTTCAACCTCGCCAGCCAGACATTGATCGCATATTCTATTCTCTCTAGGCTGCCAGGATTTCTTGTATCTGCCTTTTTCAATTTCCAGTTGGTGGTCGCTTAGTCTGTACCTGGTGAGGGTCTGTCTCTGTTTTGTGTCTCTGATGGTCGTGAGGTAGTCTGCCAGTTTATATTCTCTTTTTAGGGCCCGGTAACATTCTAATCTGCTTTGGTTTTAGGTTATTTTGTTCCAATGTTCCAGGTAGGTTTCTTTGCATTGTTTAATGATTTGGTTCACTCGGATTGGTGTTTGGACGGCTGTGTTGGTCTGGGGCTGGTCAGGGTCCGGCTGAGTACTTAGTTTCAGTAGCAGCTGACTCAGGGGACTCTTTTCTGGGTTTAGCTCTTGGGTCTGAAAGGCTTTGAAATGAAGGGTGTCTGGGGAGCTAGATTTGAGGTGATTTAGGAAGTTTAGTGCTCATTTTTGGATGTTTATTATCAGTGGGTATCTGCCTAGTTCGGCTCTGCATGCATTTGTTGGCGTTTTTCTTTGGGTGCGAAGGATGCTTCGGCAGAATTCTGCATGTAGGGCTTCTATTGTGTGTTTTTCCCATTTAGTGTAGCTTTGGTGATTTAGCGGGCCCCATACTTCACTACCGTACAGTGCAATGGGCAGGATTATGCTGTCAAAAATTTTGAGCCAGATTTTGATTGGGATTTGGATGTTGTAGAATTTTCTTTTTATTGCATATAGGGCTCTTCGGGCTTTTTCTTTTAGTGCATTCACTGCTATGCTGAAGCTCCCTGATGCTGTAATAGTTAGACCAAGGTAGGTGTAGCTCATAGTGTGTCCTATAGTGGTATCACTGAGGGTAAACTGGTATTTGTTTTCCTGACATCTGGGTCTTTTCTGAAAAATCATGATGTTGGTTTTCTTTAGATTTACTGTTAGAGCCCAATTTTGGCAGTATTTGTCGAGTAGGTCTAGTTGTTGCTGTAATCCCTGTTCTGTGGGAGACAGCAGAACCAGGTCGTCCGCATAGAACAGGGACTTCACTTCTCCATCCAGGAGACGGAGACCTGGTGACTCGCTTTGCTCCAGCATGTCTGCTAATTCATTTATGTATATGTTGAACAGGGTCGGGCTCAAATTGCAGCCCTGCCGGACGCCTCTTCTCTGGGTGAAGAAATCGGTGCGTTTGTCTCCAATCTCTCACACTCACAATCTCTCTCTCTCTCACACTCCCAATCTCTCTCTATCTCTCTAATACTCCCAATCTCTCTCTCTCTCACTCCCAATTTCTCTCTCTCTCACACTCCCAATCTCTCTCTCTCTCTCACACTCCCAGTCTCTCTCTCTCTCACACTCCCAATCTCTCTCTCTCACACTCCCAATCTCTCTCTCTCACTCCCAATCTCTCTGTCTCTCACACTCCCAGTCTCTCTCTCTCTCACACTCCCAGTCTCTCTCTCTCTCACACTCCCAATCTCTCTCTCTCACACTCCCAATCTCTCTCTCTCACTCCCAATCTCTCTCTCTCTCACACTCCCAGTCTCTCTCTCTCTCACACTCCCAATCTCTCTCTCTCTCTCTAATACTTCCAATCTCTCTCTCTCTCACTCCCAATTTCTCTCTCTCTCACACTCCCAATCTCTCTCTCTCTCACACTCCCAATCTCTCTCTCTCACACTCCCAATCTCTCTCTCTCTCACACTCCCAATCTCTCTCTCTCTCACACTCCCAATCTCTCTCTCTCTTACACTCCCAATCTCTCTCTCTCACACTCCCAATCTCTCTCTCTCACACTCCCAATCTCTCTCTCTCTCACACTCCCAATCTCTCTCTCTGACACTCCCAATCTCTCTCTCTCTCACACTCCCAGTCTCTCTCTCTCACACTCCCAATCTCTCTCTCTCTCTCACACTCCCAATCGCTCTCTCTCTCACACTCCCAATCTCTCTCTCTCACACTCCCAATCTCTCTCTCTCTCACACTCCCAATCTCTCTCTCTCTCACTCCCAATCTCTCTCTCTCACACTCCCAATCTCTCTCTCTCTCACACTCCCAATCTCTCTCTCTCACACTCCCAATCTCTCTCTCTCTCTCTCACACTCCCAATCTCTCTCTCTCTCACTCCCACTCTCTCTCTCTCACACTCCCAATCTCTCTCTCTCTCACACTCCCAATCTCTCTCTCTCACACTTCCAATCTCTCTCTCTCTCACACTCCCAATCTCTCTCTCTCACACTCCCAATCTCTCTCTCTCTCACACTCCCAATCTCTCTCTCTCTCTCACACTCCCAATCTCTCTCTCTCTCACTCCCAATCTCTCTCTCTCACTCCCAATCTCTCTCTCTCTCACATTCCCAATCTCTCTCTCTCTCACACTCCCAATCTCTCTCTCTCACACTCCCAATCTCTCTCTCTCACACTCCCAATCTCTCTCTCTCACACTCCCAATCTCTCTCTCTCTCTCACTCCCAATCTCTCTCTCTCTCACACTCCCAATGTCTCTCTCTCTCTCACACTCCCAATCTCTCTCTCTCTCACTCCCAATCTCTCTCTCTCTCACACTCCCAATCTCTCTCTCTCTCACACTCCCAATCTCTCTCTCTCACACTCCCAATCTCTCTCTCTCACACTCCCAATCTCTCTCTCTCTCTCACTCCCAATCTCTCTCTCTCTCACACTCCCAATCTCTCTCTCTCTCTCACACTCCCAATCTCTCTCTCTCTCACACTCCCAATCTCTCTCTCTCTCTCACACTCCCAATCTCTCTCTCTCTCACACTCCCAATCTCTCTCTCTCACACTCCCAATCTCTCTCTCTCTCACACTCCCAATCTCTCTCTCTCTGACACTCCCAATCTCTCTCTCTCTCACACTCCCAATCTCTCTCAGTTCAGTTCAGTTCAGTTCAAATGCTTTATTGGCATGAAAGTTTACAGAGAACCATATTGCCAAAGCTTACATAGCAAAAAGGTACAGTTTTCCAACATTCTGTAGGTGTCAATCGATTTGACATTTGTTGGGTACATACAATATTACTTTTAAACAATATTAATTTTAAACAGTCTTTCTACTTCATTTGGTACGTTCAATATTAATTTTAAACAGTCTTACTTTTAAACAGTCCTCAGGTTGTGACATGTTGTTACATATTTGGCCCCAAGGTATGGTCTGTCTCCTTCTCCTAGGACTAATCTCAATTTTGACAGATCGTCCAATTCCTTGAAATCTGGGGTTGTTTGGCTTAGCTTGTTGAATAATATGTTTCTTGATGTGTTGAATTTCTCGCATTTTAGGAGGAAATGCATTTCTGTTTCAACCTCGCCAGCCAGACATTGATCGC
Source organism: Somniosus microcephalus (assembly GCF_052327205.1). Classification (NCBI taxonomy): domain Eukaryota; kingdom Metazoa; phylum Chordata; class Chondrichthyes; order Squaliformes; family Somniosidae; genus Somniosus; species Somniosus microcephalus. Next base: position 39,559 of record NW_028226041.1, read on the forward strand.
ATATTCTATTCTCTCTAGGCTGCCAGGATTTCTTGTATCTGCCTTTTTCAATTTCCAGTTGGTGGTCGCTTAGTCTGTACCTGGTGAGGGTCTGTCTCTGTTTTGTGTCTCTGATGGTCGTGAGGTAGTCTGCCAGTTTATATTCTCTTTTTAGGGCCCGGTAACATTCTAATCTGCTTTGGCTTTCGGTTATTTTGTTCCAATGTTCCAGGTAGGTTTCTTTGCATTTTTTAATGATTTGGTTCACTCGGATTGGTGTTTGGACGGCTGTGTTGGTCTGGGGCTGGTCAGGGTCCGGCTGAGTACTTAGTTTCAGTAGCAGCTGACTCAGGGGACTCTTTTCTGGGTTTAGCTCTTGGGTCTGAAAGGCTTTGAAATGAAGGGTGTCTGGGGAGCTAGATTTAAGGTGATTTAGGAAGTTTAGTGCTCGTTTTTGGATGTTTATTATCAGTGGGTATCTGCCTAGTTCGGCTCTGCATGCATTTGTTGGCGTTTTTCTTTGGGTGCGAAGGATGCTTCGGCAGAATTCTGCATGTAGGGCTTCTATTGTGTGTTTTTCCCATTTAGTGTAGCTTTGGTGATTTAGCGGGCCCCATACTTCACTACCGTACAGTGCAATGGGCAGGATTATGCTGTCAAATATTTTGAGCCAGATTTTGATTGGGATTTGGATGTTGTAGAATTTTCTTTTTATTGCATATAGGGCTCTTCGGGCTTTTTCTTTTAGTGCATTCACTGCTATGCTGAAGCTCCCTGATGCTGTAATAGTTAGACCAAGGTAGGTGTAGCTCATAGTGTGTCCTATAGTGGTATCACTGAGGGTAAACTGGTATTTGTTTTCCTGACATCTGGGTCTTTTCTGAAAAATCATGATGTTGGTTTTCTTTAGATTTACTGTTAGAGCCCAATTTTGGCAGTATTTGTCGAGTAGGTCTAGTTGTTGCTGTAATCCCTGTTCTGTGGGAGACAGCAGAACCAGGTCGTCCGCATAGAACAGGGACTTCACTTCTCCATCCAGGAGACGGAGACCTGGTGACTCGCTTTGCTCCAGCATGTCTGCTAATTCATTTATGTATATGTTGAACAGGGTCGGGCTCAAATTGCAGCCCTGCCGGACGCCTCTTCTCTGGGTGAAGAAATCGGTGCGTTTGTCTCCAATTTTGACCCCGCATTTGTTTTTCAGATACATTGATTTAATAAGGTCATAGACTTTGCCCCCTATTCCACACTGAAGAAGTTTATAATAGAGCCCTTCGTGCCATATAGAGTCAAAGGCTTTCTTGAAGTCGATGAAACAGGCGAATATTTTCCCATTTTTTGTTTGGTGTTTATGTTTTTCAATGAGGGTGTGAAGGGTATAGATATGGTCGGCGGTGCGGTGTTTTGGAAGAAAGCCTATTTGGTTTTTTCTGAGGATATTATGTTTGTTAAGAAAATCAAGTAATCTACTATTTAGAATACTGCAGAATAACTTCCCTAGACAACTGTTGACACAGATGCCGCGGTAGTTATTTGGGTCTGATTTGTTTCCACTTTTATATATGGGGGAGATTAGTCCTTGGCACCAGATATCGGGAAAACAGCCTGAGCGTAATATGATGTTGAATAGTTTGAGTATCGCACCCTGCATCTCCATATTGCTGAACTTTAGCATTTCATTTTTGATGTTGTCTGGGCCACAGGCTTTCTTTAGGTGGAGAGATTTTGTTTTTGTGGCCAGTTCTTTCCATGTGATTGGGGAGTCTAGAGGGTTTTGGTTGTCTTTAATTGTTGCTTCTAATGTGTGGAGTTTTTCTGTGACCTGATGTTGACTTGGGTTTGTTTTGTTTATTGGGATGTCTTTGTAGAGGTTTTCAAAATGTGTTCTCCAGATGTCGCCATCTTGGATTGGTAATGCTTGCAATTGTGTTGTACTCAGGTTATTCCACATTTCCCAGAATTGTTTTGGATTGGTGGAGTTTTCAATTTCTTCGAGTATTTTGTGGGTATAGTTTTGTGTTTTGTTCCTAATGGTGTGTTTATATCTTTTGAGGGTTTCATTGTATCTAGTACGTAGGTCCGGATTGTTTGGTTGCCGATGCTTTTGGTTTGATATTTTTCTCGGGTCTTTTCTGGCATTTTTGCATTCGTGGTCAAACCATTTCATATTTTTATTTTTTCTTTTGTGACGCTTCCTCTTCTGTTTCACGAGGTCGGCTTTTACAGCTGCCTCATGGAAGATCATATTTATATCCTCTATGGCCGTGTTTACACCATCTCTGGTGATCTCATATAGATTTTCTTTAAATTTTGAAATTTTACTTGTGAGATCAGGTGAATTTAGTGCTGTGATGAATTTATCTCCACTGTCTGGGGCCCATCTGTATGTCTGGTTTATTTTATGTAGCTTACTGTGTTCCTTTTTTGTGTCTGTAGTTTGGGCAGAAAGTTTAAGGTACACATTTATTTGGTTATGGTCTGAGAGGGGGGATTGCTGCCTGACAGTGAATGCGTTGATATCGCAGGGGTCCAGGTCAGTGATTGTATAGTCCACCACACTAGACCCAAGAGTTGAGGAGTATGTGAGTCTCCCTTGGGAGTCCCCTCTGAACCTACCATTAACTATGTACAGGCCTAAGGCTCGGCAGAGTTGCACTACCTCCCTACCGCTTTTATTTATTTCACGATCAAGGTTGTTCCGATTTGCGATGGCTGGTGTGACATCTAAAGGGGTCTGGCCAAACACATGGTTGTTTCCCTGTGGGTCTATGAAGTCAGGTTCACAACCGGTCCTTGCATTTAGGTCCCCACATATTATCACCTTTCCTTGGGCCTGGAAATGGCTGATTTCCATGTGGAGAGTATCAAATAACTCCTCTTCGAAATATGGCGAATCTATTGGAGGTATGTAGATCGCACATAAGTAAACATCTTTTTTTGCTATTCCTATATTTTTATCTAGTTTTAGCCATACGTGTGATTTCCCCTGTTTTACCGGTGAGATGTGTTTGTCCAGTTCTCCCTTATACCACACCAATATTCCCCCGGAGGTTCTGCCCTTGCGTGTTTTAGTGTTCTTTACTGAGGGCACAGTGATTTCATGGTACATTGGAGGACAGTGGGTCGGCATGTCCTTTTGGCACCATGTTTCTGTTAACACAATTATATCAATGTCTTTTATAGCTTTTAGGAATTCAGGGTCTGTACTCTTCATCCCAAAAGTTGAGGAGCGGAGGCCCTGGATATTCCAGCAGCTTATGTGGAAAGAACGCATTTATATAGTTCAATAAAACGAAATAAAATGGACCTATTTTGTGGGATGAGTGTGGAAACACTATTTTCTATAATGCTAAATGATGATTTAGTATAAATTTCATGAGGCATGCACATATATCTATCTAATAATAGTAATAATACTGATAAGATAACAATAATGATAATGATAAATAACAATATTAATAATTTCTCCGGCTTTCTATCAGGCTGTTCAGCATCGTCATGATCTTTCTCAGTTCTTGGTCTACAGTCTGTGGTCTAGAGGGAGGTCTTGGGTCAGGTATAAAAGCACGGTTCTGTTGTTGGTTTTGTAAAGGGGGGTGGGGGACATTGGTGGTCCTGTTTGGGCTCCCAATGGTAGAGGGGGTGGGAGGGCTGCGTCTTTTGGCAGTGTTTATGAGGTTTCTTGCGAAGACCCACATCCGCTGTTTGAGTAGATGTATTTCGTCATAGAGGTCCCTTGTGTTGATGTTTGGATGATGGGCCAGGGAGACGTTCTCACACTCCCAATCTCTCTCTCTCTCACTCCCAATCTCTCTCTCTCACACTCCCAATCTCTCTCTCTCTCACACTCCCAATCTCTCTCTCTCACACTCCCAATCGCTCTCTCTCTCACACTTCCAATCTCTCTCTCACACACTCCCAATCTCTCTCTCACACTCCCAATCTCTCTCTCTCTCACACTCCCAATCACTCTCTCTCTCACACTCCCAATCTCTCTCTCTCTCACACTCCCAATCTCTCTCTCTCTCTCACTCCCAATCGCTCTCTCTCTCACACTCCCAATCTCTCTCTCTCACACTCCCAGGCTCTCTCTCTCTCACACTCCCAATCTCTCTCTCTCTCACACTCACAATCTCTCTCTCTCTCTCACACTCCCAATCTCTCTCTCTCTCACACTCCCAATCTCTCTCTCTCACACTCCCAATCTCTCTCTCTCTCACACTCCCAATCTCTCTCTTTCTCACACTCCCAATCTCTCTCTCTCTCACACTCCCAATCTCTCTCTCTCACACTCCCAATCTCTCTCTCTCTCACACTCCCAATCTCTCTCTCTCACACACTCCCAATCTCTCTCTCTCTCACACTCCCAATCGCTCTCTCTCTCTCACACTCCCAATCTCTCTCTCTCTCTCACACTCCCAATCTCTCTCTCTATGACTCCCAATCTCTCTCTCTCACTCCCAATCTCTCTCTCTCTCACACTCCCAATCTCTCTCTCTCTCACACTCCCAATCTCTCTCTCACACTCCCAATCTCTCTCTCTCTCACACTTCCAATCTCTCTCTCTCTCACACTCCCAATCTCTCTCTCTCACTCCCAATCTCTCTCTCTCTCACACTCCCAATCTCTCTCTCTCTCACACTTCCAATCTCTCTCACACTCCCAATCTCTCTCTGTCTCACACTTCCAATCTCTCTCTCTCACACACCCAATCTATCTTTCACACTCCCAATCTCTCTCTCTCTCACACTCCCAATCTCTCTCTCTCTCTCACTCCCAATCTCTCTCTCTCTCACACACCCAATCTCTCTTTCACACTCCCAATCTCTCCCTCTCTCACACTCCCAATCTCTCTCTCTCACACTCCCAATCTCTCTCTCTCACACTCCCAATCTCTCTCTCTCACACTCCCAATCTCTCTCTCTCACACTCCCAATCTCTCTCTCTCACACTCCCAATCTCTCTCTCTCACACTCCCAATCTCTCTCTCTCTCACACTCCCAATCTCTCTCTCTCACACTCCCAATATCTCTCTCTCACTCACTCCCAATCTCACTCTCTCTCTCACTCCCAATCTCTCTCTCTCTCACACTCCCAATCTCTCCCTCTCACACACTCCCAATCTCTCTCTCTCTCACACTCCCAATCTCACTCTCTCTCTCACTCCCAATCTCTCTCTCTCTCTCACACTCCCAATCTCTCTCTCTCTCACACTCCCAATCTCAGTTCAGTTCAGTTCAGTTCAAATGCTTTATTGGCATGAAAGTTTACAGAGAACCATATTGCCAAAGCTTACATTGCAAAAAGGTACAGTTTTCCAACATTCTGTAGGTGTCAATCGATTTGACATTTGTTGGGTATATATAATATTACTTTTAAACAATATTAATTTTAAACAGTCTTTCTACTTCATTTGGTACGTTCAATATTAATTTTAAACAGTCTTACTTTTAAACAGTCCTCAGGTTGTGACATGTTGTTACATATTTAGCCCCAAGGTATGGTCTGTCTCCTTCTCCTAGGACTAATCTCAATTTTGACAGATCATCCAATTCCTTGAAATCTGGGGTTGTTTGGCTTAGCTTGTTGAATAATATGTTTCTTGATGTGTTGAATTTTTCGCATTTTAGGAGGAAATGCATTTCTGTTTCAACCTCGCCAGCCAGACATTGATCGCATATTCTATTCTCTCTAGGCTGCCAGGATTTCTTGTATCTGCCTTTTTCAATTTCCAGTTGGTGGTCGCTTAGTCTGTACCTGGTGAGGGTCTGTCTCTGTTTTGTGTCTCTGATGGTCGTGAGGTAGTCTGCCAGTTTATATTCTCTTTTTAGGGCCCGGTAACATTCTAATCTGCTTTGGCTTTCGGTTATTTTGTTCCAATGTTCCAGGTAGGTTTCTTTGCATTTTTTAATGATTTGGTTCACTCGGATTGGTGTTTGGACGGCTGTGTTGGTCTGGGGCTGGTCAGGGTCCGGCTGAGTACTTAGTTTCAGTAGCAGCTGACTCAGGGGACTCTTTTCTGGGTTTAGCTCTTGGGTCTGAAAGGCTTTGAAATGAAGGGTGTCTGGGGAGCTAGATTTGAGGTGATTTAGGAAGTTTAGTGCTCGTTTTTGGATGTTTATTATCAGTGGGTATCTGCCTAGTTCGGCTCTGCATGCATTTGTTGGCGTTTTTCTTTGGGTGCGAAGGATGCTTCGGCAGAATTCTGCATGTAGGGCTTCTATTGTGTGTTTTTCCCATTTAGTGTAGCTTTGGTGATTTGGTGATTTAGCGGGCCCCATACTTCACTACCGTACAGTCTCTCTCTCTCACACTCCCAATCTTTCTCTCACACTCCCAGTCTCTCTCTCTTTCACACTCCCAATCTCTCTCTCTCTCACACTCCCAATCTCTCTCTCTCTCACACTTCCAATCTCTCTCTCTCTCACACTCCCAATCTCTCTCTCTCACACTCCCAATCTCTCTCTCTCTCACACTCCCAATCTCTCTCTCTCACACTCCCAATCTCTCTCTCTCTCTCACTCCCAATCACTCTCTCTCTCACACTCCCAATCTCTCTCTCTCACACTCCCAAGCTCTCTCTCACACTCCCAATGTCTCTCTCTCACACACTCCCAATCTCTCTCTCTCTCACACTCCCAATCTCTCTCTCTCTCACACTCCCAATCTCTCTCTCTCTCTCACTCCCAATCTCCCTCTCTCTCACACTCCCAATCTCTCCCTCTCTCACACTCCCAATCTCCCTCTCTCTCACACTCCCAGTCTCTCTCTCTCACACTCCCAATCTCTCTCTCACACTCCCAGTCTCTCTCTCTCTCACACTCCCAATCTCTCTCTCTCTCTCACTCCCAATCTCTCTCTCTCACTCCCAATCTCTATCTCTCTCACACTACCAATCTCTCTCTCTCTCACACTCCCAATCTCTCTCTCTCTCACACTCCCAATCTCTCTCTCTCACACTCCCAATCAAATTCAAATTCAAATTCAAATTCAAATTCAAATGCTTTATTGGCATGAAAGTTTACAGAGAACCATATTGCCAAAGCTTACATAGCAAAAAGGTACATTTTCAAACATTCTGTAGGTGTCAATCGATTTGACATTTGTTGGGTACATACAATATTACTTTTAAACAATATTAATTTTAAACAGTCTTTGTACTTCATTTGGTACGTTCAATATTAATTTTAAACAGTCTTAATTTTAAACAGTCCTCAGGTTGTGACATGTTGTTACATATTTGGCTCCAAGGTATGGTCTGTCTCCTTCTCCCAGGACTAATCTCAATTTTGACAGGTCATCCAATTGCTTGAAATCTGGGGTTGTTTGGCTTAGCTTGTTGAATAATATGTTTCTTGATGTGTTGAATTTTTCGCATTTTAGGAGGAAATGCATTTCTGTTTCAACCTCTCTCACACTCCCAATCTCGATCTCTCCAACACTCCATATCTCTCTCTCTCTCTCACATTCCCAATCTCTCTCTCTCTCACTCCCAATCTCTTTCTCTCTCACACTCCCAATCTCTCTCTCTCTCTCACACTCCCAATCTCTCTCTCTCTCTCACACTTCCAATCTCTCTCTCTCTCACACTCCCAATCTCTCACTCTCTCTCACACTCCCAATCTCTCTCTCTCTCACACTCCCAATCTCTCTCTCTCTCTCACTCCCAATCTCTCTCTCTCTCACACTCCCAATCTCTCTCTCTCACACTCCCAATCTCTCTCTCTCTCACACTCCCAATCTCTCTCTCTCTCACACTTCCAATCTCTCTCACACTCCCAATCTCTCTCTCTCTCACACTTCCAATCTCTCTCACACTCCCAATCTCTCTCTCTCTCTCACACTCCCAATCGCTCTCTCTCTCTCACACTCCCAATCTCTCTCTCTCACACTCCCAATCTCTCTCTCACACTCCCAATCTCTCTCTCTCAAACACTCCCAATCTCTCTCTCTCTTACACTCCCAATCTCTCTCTCTCTCTCACTCCCAATCTCTCTCTCTCTCACACTCCCAATCTCTCCCTCTCTCACACTCCCAATCTCTCTCTCACTCCCAATCTCTCTCTCTCTCACACTCCCAATCTCTCTCTCTCACACTCCCAATCTCTCTCTCTCACACTCCCAATCTCTCTCTCTCTCACACTCCCAATCTCTCTCTCTCATACTCCCAATCTCTCTCTCTCACACTCCCAATCTCTCTCTCTCTCACACTCCCAATCTCTCTCTCTCACACTCCCAATCTCTCTCTCTCACACTCCCAATCCGATTCCAATTCCAATTCAAATGCTTTATTGGCATGAAAGTTTACAGAGAACCATATTGCCAAAGCTTGCATAGCAAAAAGGTACAGTTTTCCAACATTCTGTAGGTGTCAATCGATTTGACATTTGTTGGGTACATACAATATTACTTTTAACCAATATTAATTTTAAACAGTCTTTGTACTTCATTTGGTACGTTCAATATTAATTTTAAACAGTCTTAATTTTAAACAGTCCTCAGGTTGTGACATGTTGTTACATATTTGGCCCCAAGGTATGGTCTGTCTCCTTCTCCTAGGACTAATCTCAATTTTGACAGATCATCCAATTCCTTGAAATCTGGGGTTGTTTGGCTTAGCTTGTTGAATAATATGTTTCTTGATGTGTTGAATTTTTCGCATTTTAGGAGGAAATGCATTTCTGTTTCAACCTCGCCGGCCAGACATTGATCGCATATTCTATTCTCTCTAGGCTGCCAGGATTTCTTGTATCTGCCTTTTTCAATTTCCAGTTGGTGGTCGCTTAGTCTGTACCTGGTGAGGGTCTGTCTCTGTTTTGTGTCTCTGATGTTCGTGAGGTAGTCTGCCAGTTTATATTCTCTTTTTAGGGCCCGGTAACATTCTAATCTGCTTTGGCTTTCGGTTATTTTGTTCCAATGTTCCAGGTAGGTTTCTTTGCATTTTTTAATGATTTGGTTCACTCGGATTGGTGTTTGGACGGCTGTGTTGGTCTGGGGCTGGTCAGGGTCCGGCTGAGTACTTAGTTTCAGTAGCAGCTGACTCAGGGGACTCTTTTCTGGGTTTAGCTCTTGGGTCTGAAAGGCTTTGAAATGAAGGGTGTCTGGGGAGCTAGATTTGAGGTGATTTAGGAAGTTTAGTGCTCGTTTTTGGATGTTTATTATCAGTGGGTATCTGCCTAGTTCGGCTCTGCATGCATTTGTTGGCGTTTTTCTTTGGGTGCGAAGGATGCTTCGGCAGAATTCTGCATGTAGGGCTTCTATTGTGTGTTTTTCCCATTTAGTGTAGCTTTGGTGATTTAGCGAGCCCCATACTTCACTACCGTACAGTGCAATGGGCAGGATTATGCTGTCAAATATTTTGAGCCAGATTTTGATTGGGATTTGGATGTTGTAGAATTTTCTTTTTATTGCATATAGGGCTCTTCGGGCTTTTTCTTTTAGTGCATTCACTGCTATGCTGAAGCTCCCTGATGCTGTAATAGTTAGACCAAGGTAGGTGTAGCTCATAGTGTGTCCTATAGTGGTATCACTGAGGGTAAACTGGTATTTGTTTTCCTGACATCTGGGCCTTTTTTGAAAAATCATGATGTTGGTTTTCTTTAGATTTACTGTTAGAGCCCAATTTTGGCAGTATTTGTCGAGTAGGTCTAGTTGTTGCTGTAATCCCTGTTCTGTGGGAGACAGCAGAACCAGGTCGTCCGCATAGAACAGGGACTTCACTTCTCCATCCAGGAGACGGAGACCTGGTGACTCGCTTTGCTCCAGCATGTCTGCTAATTCATTTATGTATATGTTGAACAGGGTCGGGCTCAAATTGCAGCCCTGCCGGACGCCTCTTCTCTGGGTGAAGAAATCGGTGCGTTTGTCTCCAATTTTGACCCCGCATTTGTTTTTCAGATACATTGATTTAATAAGGTCATAGACTTTGCCCCCTATACCACACTGAAGAAGTTTATAATAGAGCCCTTCGTGCCATATAGAGTCAAAGGCTTTCTTGAAGTCGATGAAACAGGCGGATATTTTCCCATTTTTTGTTTGGTGTTTATGTTTTTCAATGAGGGTGTGAAGGGTATAGATATGGTCGGCGGTGCGGTGTTTTGGAAGAAAGCCTATTTGGTTTTTTCTGAGGATATTATGTTTGTTAAGAAAATCAAGTAATCTACTATTTAGAATACTGCAGAATAACTTCCCTAGACAACTGTTGACACAGATGCCGCGGTAGTTATTTGGGTCTGATTTGTTTCCACTTTTATATATGGGGGAGATTAGTCCTTGGCACCAGATATCGGGAAAACAGCCTGAGCGTAATATGATGTTGAATAGTTTGAGTATCGCACCCTGCATCTCCATATTGCTGAACTTGAGCATTTCATTTTTGATGTTGTCTGGGCCACAGGCTTTCTTTAGGTGGAGAGATTTTGTTTTTGTGGCCAGTTCTTTCCATGTGATTGGGGAGTCTAGAGGGTTTTGGTTGTCTTTAATTGTTGCTTCTAATGTGTGGAGTTTTTCTGTGACCTGATGTTGACTTGGGTTTGTTTTGTTTTTTGGGATGTCTTTGTAGAGGTTTTCAAAATGTGTTCTCCAGATGTCGCCATCTTGGATTGGTAATGCTTGCAATTGTGTTGTACTCAGGTTATTCCACATTTCCCAGAATTGTTTTGGATTGGTGGAGTTTTCAATTTCTTCGAGTATTTTGTGGGTATAGTTTTGTGTTTTGTTCCTAATGGTGTGTTTATATCTTTTGAGGGTTTCATTGTATCTAGTACGTAGGTCCGGATTGTTTGGTTGCCGATGCTTTTGGTTTGATATTTTTCTCAGGTCTTTTCTGGCATTTTTGCATTCGTGGTCAAACCATTTCATATTTTTATTTTGTCTTTTTTGATGCTTCCTCTTCTGTTTCACGAGGTCGGCTTTTACAGCTGCCTCATGGAAGATCATATTTATATCCTCTATGGCCGTGTTTACACCATCTCTGGTGATCTCATATAGATTTTCTTTAAATTTTGAAATTTTACTTGTGAGATCAGGTGAATTTAGTGCTGTGATGAATTTATCTCCACTGTCTGGGGCCCATCTGTATGTCTGGTTTATTTTATGTAGCTTACTGTGTTCCTTTTTTGTGTCTGTAGTTTGGGCAGAAAGTTTAAGGTACACATTTATTTGGTTATGGTCTGAGAGGGGGGATTGCTGCCTGACAGTGAATGCGTTGATATCGCAGGGGTCCAGGTCAGTGATTGTATAGTCCACCACACTAGACCCAAGAGTTGAGGAGTATGTGAGTCTCCCTAGGGAGTCCCCTCTGAACCTACCATTAACTATGTACAGGCCTAAGGCTCGGCAGAGTTGCACTACCTCCCTACCGCTTTTATTTATTTCACGATCAAGGTTGTTCCGATTTGCGATGGCTGGTGTGACATCTAAAGGGGTCTGGCCAAACACATGGTTGTTTCCCTGTGGGTCTATGAAGTCAGGTTCACAACCGGTCCTTGCATTTAGGTCCCCACATATTATCACCTTTCCTTGGGCCTGGAAATGGCTGATTTCCATGTGGAGAGTATCAAATAACTCCTCTTCGAAATATGGCGAATCTATTGGAGGTATGTAGATCGCACATAAGTAAACATCTTTTTTTTGCTATTCCTATATTTTTATCTAGTTTTAGCCATACGTGTGATTTCCCCTGTTTTACCGGTGAGATGTGTTTGTCCAGTTCTCCCTTATACCACACCAATATTCCCCCGGAGGTTCTGCCCTTGCGTGTTTTAGTGTTCTTTACTGAGGGCACAATGATTTCATGGTACATTGGAGGACAGTGGGTCGGCATGTCCTTTTGGCACCATGTTTCTGTTAACACAATTATATCAATGTCTTTTATAGCTTTTAGGAATTCAGGGTCTGTACTCTTCATCCCAAAAGTTGAGGAGCGGAGGCCCTGGATATTCCAGCAGCTTATGTGGAAAGAACGCATTTATATAGTTCAATAAAACGAAATAAAATGGACCTATTTTGTGGGATAAGTGTGGAAACACTATTTTCTATAATGCTAAGTGATGATTTAGTATAAATTTCATGAGGCATGCACATATATCGATCTAATAATAGTAATAATACTGATAAGATAACAATAATGATAATGATAAACAACAATATTAATAATTTCTCCGGCTTTCTATCAGGCTGTTCAGCATCGTCATGATCTTTCTCAGTTCTTGGTCTACAGTCTGTGGTCTAGAGGGGGGTCTTGGGTCAGGTATAAAAGCACGGTTCTGTTGTCGGATTTGTAAAGGGGGGTGGGGGACATTGGTGGTCCAATCTCTCTCTCTCTCTCACACTCCCAATCTCTCTCTCTCTCACACTCCCAATCTCTCTCTCTCACACTCCCAATCTCTCTCTCTCTCACACTCCCAATCTCTCTCTCTCTCACACTTCCAATCTCTCTCACACTCCCAATCTCTCTCTCTCTCTCACTCCCAATCGCTCTCTCTCTCTCACACTCCCAATCTCTCTCTCACACTCCCAATCTCTCTCTCTCACACTCCCAATCTCTCTCTCACACTCCCAATCTCTCTCTCTCACACACTCCCAATCTCTCTCTCTCTCACACTCCCAATCTCTCTCTCTCTCTCACTCCCAATCTCTCTCTCTCTCACACTCCCAATCTCTCTCTCTCACACTCCCAACCTCTCTCTCTCACACTCCCAATCTCTCTCTCTCACACTCCCAATCTCTCTCACACTCCCAATCTCTCTCTCTCACACTCCCAATCTCTCTCTCTCACACTCCCAATCTCTCTCTCTCTCACACTCCCAATCTCTCTCTCTCACACTCCCAATCTCTCTCTCTCACACTCCCAATCTCTCTCTCTCTCTCACTCCCAATCTCTCTCTCTCTTACACTCCCAATCTCTCCCTCTCACACACTCCCAATCTCTCTCTCTCTCACACTCCCAATCTCTCTCTCTCTCACACTCCCAATCTCTCTCTCACACTCCCAATCTCTCTCTCACACTCCCAATGTCTCTCTCTCACACACTCCCAATCTCTCTCTCTCTCACACTCCCAATCTCTCTCTCTCACACTCCCAATCTCTCTCTCTCACACTCCCAATCTCTCTCTCTCTCTCACTCCCAATCTCTCTCTCTCTCACACTCCCAATCTCTCCCTCTCTCACACTCCCAATCTCTCTCTCTCTCACACTCCCAGTCTCTCTCTCTCACACTCCCAATCTTTCTCTCACACTCCCAGTCTCTCTCTCTCTCACACTCCCAATCTCTCTCTCTCTCACACTCCCAATCTCTCTCTCTCTCACACTCCCAATCTCTCTCTCTCTCACACTCCCAATCTCTCTCTCACACTCCCAATCTCTCTCTCTCACACTCCCAATCTCTCTCTCTCTCACACTCCCAATCTCCCTCTCTCTCACACTCCCAATCTCTCCCTCTCTCACACTCCCAATCTCCCTCTCTCTCACACTCCCAGTCTCTCTCTCTCACACTCCCAATCTCTCTCTCACACTCCCAGTCTCTCTCTCTCTCACACTCCCAATCTCTCTCTCTCTCTCACTCCCAATCTCTCTCTCTCACTCCCAATCTCTATCTCTCTCACACTACCAATCTCTCTCTCTCTCACACTCCCAATCTCTCTCTCTCTCACACTCCCAATCTCTCTCTCTCACACTCCCAATCAAATTCAAATTCAAATTCAAATTCAAATTCAAATGCTTTATTGGCATGAAAGTTTACAGAGAACCATATTGCCAAAGCTTCCATAGCAAAAAGGTACATTTTCAAACATTCTGTAGGTGTCAATCGATTTGACATTTGTTGGGTACATACAATATTACTTTTAAACAATATTAATTTTAAACAGTCTTTGTACTTCATTTGGTACGTTCAATATTAATTTTAAACAGTCTTAATTTTAAACAGTCCTCAGGTTGTGACATGTTGTTACATATTTGGCTCCAAGGTATGGTCTGTCTCCTTCTCCCAGGACTAATCTCAATTTTGACAGGTCATCCAATTGCTTGAAATCTGGGGTTGTTTGGCTTAGCTTGTTGAATAATATGTTTCTTGATGTGTTGAATTTTTCGCATTTTAGGAGGAAATGCATTTCTGTTTCAACCTCTCTCACACTCCCAATCTCGATCTCTCCAACACTCCATATCTCTCTCTCTCTCTCACATTCCCAATCTCTCTCTCTCTCACTCCCAATCTCTTTCTCTCTCACACTCCCAATCTCTCTCTCTCTCTCACACTCCCAATCTCTCTCTCTCTCTCACACTTCCAATCTCTCTCTCTCTCACACTCCCAATCTCTCACTCTCTCTCACACTCCCAATCTCTCTCTCTCTCACACTCCCAATCTCTCTCTCTCTCTCACTCCCAATCTCTCTCTCTCTCACACTCCCAATCTCTCTCTCTCACACTCCCAATCTCTCTCTCTCTCACACTCCCAATCTCTCTCTCTCTCACACTTCCAATCTCTCTCACACTCCCAATCTCTCTCTCTCTCACACTTCCAATCTCTCTCACACTCCCAATCTCTCTCTCTCTCTCACACTCCCAATCGCTCTCTCTCTCTCACACTCCCAATCTCTCTCTCTCACACTCCCAATCTCTCTCTCACACTCCCAATCTCTCTCTCTCAAACACTCCCAATCTCTCTCTCTCTTACACTCCCAATCTCTCTCTCTCTCTCACTCCCAATCTCTCTCTCTCTCACACTCCCAATCTCTCCCTCTCTCACACTCCCAATCTCTCTCTCACTCCCAATCTCTCTCTCTCTCACACTCCCAATCTCTCTCTCTCACACTCCCAATCTCTCTCTCTCACACTCCCAATCTCTCTCTCTCTCACACTCCCAATCTCTCTCTCTCATACTCCCAATCTCTCTCTCTCACACTCCCAATCTCTCTCTCTCTCACACTCCCAATCTCTCTCTCTCACACTCCCAATCTCTCTCTCTCACACTCCCAATCCGATTCCAATTCCAATTCAAATGCTTTATTGGCATGAAAGTTTACAGAGAACCATATTGCCAAAGCTTGCATAGCAAAAAGGTACAGTTTTCCAACATTCTGTAGGTGTCAATCGATTTGACATTTGTTGGGTACATACAATATTACTTTTAACCAATATTAATTTTAAACAGTCTTTGTACTTCATTTGGTACGTTCAATATTAATTTTAAACAGTCTTAATTTTAAACAGTCCTCAGGTTGTGACATGTTGTTACATATTTGGCCCCAAGGTATGGTCTGTCTCCTTCTCCTAGGACTAATCTCAATTTTGACAGATCATCCAATTCCTTGAAATCTGGGGTTGTTTGGCTTAGCTTGTTGAATAATATGTTTCTTGATGTGTTGAATTTTTCGCATTTTAGGAGGAAATGCATTTCTGTTTCAACCTCGCCGGCCAGACATTGATCGCATATTCTATTCTCTCTAGGCTGCCAGGATTTCTTGTATCTGCCTTTTTCAATTTCCAGTTGGTGGTCGCTTAGTCTGTACCTGGTGAGGGTCTGTCTCTGTTTTGTGTCTCTGATGTTCGTGAGGTAGTCTGCCAGTTTATATTCTCTTTTTAGGGCCCGGTAACATTCTAATCTGCTTTGGCTTTCGGTTATTTTGTTCCAATGTTCCAGGTAGGTTTCTTTGCATTTTTTAATGATTTGGTTCACTCGGATTGGTGTTTGGACGGCTGTGTTGGTCTGGGGCTGGTCAGGGTCCGGCTGAGTACTTAGTTTCAGTAGCAGCTGACTCAGGGGACTCTTTTCTGGGTTTAGCTCTTGGGTCTGAAAGGCTTTGAAATGAAGGGTGTCTGGGGAGCTAGATTTGAGGTGATTTAGGAAGTTTAGTGCTCGTTTTTGGATGTTTATTATCAGTGGGTATCTGCCTAGTTCGGCTCTGCATGCATTTGTTGGCGTTTTTCTTTGGGTGCGAAGGATGCTTCGGCAGAATTCTGCATGTAGGGCTTCTATTGTGTGTTTTTCCCATTTAGTGTAGCTTTGGTGATTTAGCGAGCCCCATACTTCACTACCGTACAGTGCAATGGGCAGGATTATGCTGTCAAATATTTTGAGCCAGATTTTGATTGGGATTTGGATGTTGTAGAATTTTCTTTTTATTGCATATAGGGCTCTTCGGGCTTTTTCTTTTAGTGCATTCACTGCTATGCTGAAGCTCCCTGATGCTGTAATAGTTAGACCAAGGTAGGTGTAGCTCATAGTGTGTCCTATAGTGGTATCACTGAGGGTAAACTGGTATTTGTTTTCCTGACATCTGGGCCTTTTTTGAAAAATCATGATGTTGGTTTTCTTTAGATTTACTGTTAGAGCCCAATTTTGGCAGTATTTGTCGAGTAGGTCTAGTTGTTGCTGTAATCCCTGTTCTGTGGGAGACAGCAGAACCAGGTCGTCCGCATAGAACAGGGACTTCACTTCTCCATCCAGGAGACGGAGACCTGGTGACTCGCTTTGCTCCAGCATGTCTGCTAATTCATTTATGTATATGTTGAACAGGGTCGGGCTCAAATTGCAGCCCTGCCGGACGCCTCTTCTCTGGGTGAAGAAATCGGTGCGTTTGTCTCCAATTTTGACCCCGCATTTGTTTTTCAGATACATTGATTTAATAAGGTCATAGACTTTGCCCCCTATACCACACTGAAGAAGTTTATAATAGAGCCCTTCGTGCCATATAGAGTCAAAGGCTTTCTTGAAGTCGATGAAACAGGCGGATATTTTCCCATTTTTTGTTTGGTGTTTATGTTTTTCAATGAGGGTGTGAAGGGTATAGATATGGTCGGCGGTGCGGTGTTTTGGAAGAAAGCCTATTTGGTTTTTTCTGAGGATATTATGTTTGTTAAGAAAATCAAGTAATCTACTATTTAGAATACTGCAGAATAACTTCCCTAGACAACTGTTGACACAGATGCCGCGGTAGTTATTTGGGTCTGATTTGTTTCCACTTTTATATATGGGGGAGATTAGTCCTTGGCACCAGATATCGGGAAAACAGCCTGAGCGTAATATGATGTTGAATAGTTTGAGTATCGCACCCTGCATCTCCATATTGCTGAACTTGAGCATTTCATTTTTGATGTTGTCTGGGCCACAGGCTTTCTTTAGGTGGAGAGATTTTGTTTTTGTGGCCAGTTCTTTCCATGTGATTGGGGAGTCTAGAGGGTTTTGGTTGTCTTTAATTGTTGCTTCTAATGTGTGGAGTTTTTCTGTGACCTGATGTTGACTTGGGTTTGTTTTGTTTTTTGGGATGTCTTTGTAGAGGTTTTCAAAATGTGTTCTCCAGATGTCGCCATCTTGGATTGGTAATGCTTGCAATTGTGTTGTACTCAGGTTATTCCACATTTCCCAGAATTGTTTTGGATTGGTGGAGTTTTCAATTTCTTCGAGTATTTTGTGGGTATAGTTTTGTGTTTTGTTCCTAATGGTGTGTTTATATCTTTTGAGGGTTTCATTGTATCTAGTACGTAGGTCCGGATTGTTTGGTTGCCGATGCTTTTGGTTTGATATTTTTCTCAGGTCTTTTCTGGCATTTTTGCATTCGTGGTCAAACCATTTCATATTTTTATTTTGTCTTTTTTGATGCTTCCTCTTCTGTTTCACGAGGTCGGCTTTTACAGCTGCCTCATGGAAGATCATATTTATATCCTCTATGGCCGTGTTTACACCATCTCTGGTGATCTCATATAGATTTTCTTTAAATTTTGAAATTTTACTTGTGAGATCAGGTGAATTTAGTGCTGTGATGAATTTATCTCCACTGTCTGGGGCCCATCTGTATGTCTGGTTTATTTTATGTAGCTTACTGTGTTCCTTTTTTGTGTCTGTAGTTTGGGCAGAAAGTTTAAGGTACACATTTATTTGGTTATGGTCTGAGAGGGGGGATTGCTGCCTGACAGTGAATGCGTTGATATCGCAGGGGTCCAGGTCAGTGATTGTATAGTCCACCACACTAGACCCAAGAGTTGAGGAGTATGTGAGTCTCCCTAGGGAGTCCCCTCTGAACCTACCATTAACTATGTACAGGCCTAAGGCTCGGCAGAGTTGCACTACCTCCCTACCGCTTTTATTTATTTCACGATCAAGGTTGTTCCGATTTGCGATGGCTGGTGTGACATCTAAAGGGGTCTGGCCAAACACATGGTTGTTTCCCTGTGGGTCTATGAAGTCAGGTTCACAACCGGTCCTTGCATTTAGGTCCCCACATATTATCACCTTTCCTTGGGCCTGGAAATGGCTGATTTCCATGTGGAGAGTATCAAATAACTCCTCTTCGAAATATGGCGAATCTATTGGAGGTATGTAGATCGCACATAAGTAAACATCTTTTTTTTGCTATTCCTATATTTTTATCTAGTTTTAGCCATACGTGTGATTTCCCCTGTTTTACCGGTGAGATGTGTTTGTCCAGTTCTCCCTTATACCACACCAATATTCCCCCGGAGGTTCTGCCCTTGCGTGTTTTAGTGTTCTTTACTGAGGGCACAATGATTTCATGGTACATTGGAGGACAGTGGGTCGGCATGTCCTTTTGGCACCATGTTTCTGTTAACACAATTATATCAATGTCTTTTATAGCTTTTAGGAATTCAGGGTCTGTACTCTTCATCCCAAAAGTTGAGGAGCGGAGGCCCTGGATATTCCAGCAGCTTATGTGGAAAGAACGCATTTATATAGTTCAATAAAACGAAATAAAATGGACCTATTTTGTGGGATAAGTGTGGAAACACTATTTTCTATAATGCTAAGTGATGATTTAGTATAAATTTGATGAGGCATGCACATATATCGATCTAATAATAGTAATAATACTGATAAGATAACAATAATGATAATGATAAACAACAATATTAATAATTTCTCCGGCTTTCTATCAGGCTGTTCAGCATCGTCATGATCTTTCTCAGTTCTTGGTCTACAGTCTGTGGTCTAGAGGGGGGTCTTGGGTCAGGTATAAAAGCACGGTTCTGTTGTCGGATTTGTAAAGGGGGGTGGGGGACATTGGTGGTCCAATCTCTCTCTCTCTCTCACACTCCCAATCTCTCTCTCTCTCACACTCCCAATCTCTCTCTCTCACACTCCCAATCTCTCTCTCTCTCACACTCCCAATCTCTCTCTCTCTCACACTTCCAATCTCTCTCACACTCCCAATCTCTCTCTCTCTCTCACTCCCAATCGCTCTCTCTCTCTCACACTCCCAATCTCTCTCTCACACTCCCAATCTCTCTCTCTCACACTCCCAATCTCTCTCTCACACTCCCAATCTCTCTCTCTCACACACTCCCAATCTCTCTCTCTCTCACACTCCCAATCTCTCTCTCTCTCTCACTCCCAATCTCTCTCTCTCTCACACTCCCAATCTCTCTCTCTCACACTCCCAACCTCTCTCTCTCACACTCCCAATCTCTCTCTCTCACACTCCCAATCTCTCTCACACTCCCAATCTCTCTCTCTCACACTCCCAATCTCTCTCTCTCTCACACTCCCAATCTCTCTCTCTCACACTCCCAATCTCTCTCTCTCACACTCCCAATCTCTCTCTCTCTCTCACTCCCAATCTCTCTCTCTCTTACACTCCCAATCTCTCCCTCTCACACACTCCCAATCTCTCTCTCTCTCACACTCCCAATCTCTCTCTCTCTCACACTCCCAATCTCTCTCTCACACTCCCAATCTCTCTCTCACACTCCCAATGTCTCTCTCTCACACACTCCCAATCTCTCTCTCTCTCACACTCCCAATCTCTCTCTCTCACACTCCCAATCTCTCTCTCTCACACTCCCAATCTCTCTCTCTCTCTCACTCCCAATCTCTCTCTCTCTCACACTCCCAATCTCTCCCTCTCTCACACTCCCAATCTCTCTCTCTCTCACACTCCCAGTCTCTCTCTCTCACACTCCCAATCTTTCTCTCACACTCCCAGTCTCTCTCTCTCTCACACTCCCAATCTCTCTCTCTCTCACACTCCCAATCTCTCTCTCTCTCACACTCCCAATCTCTCTCTCTCTCACACTCCCAATCTCTCTCTCACACTCCCAATCTCTCTCTCTCACACTCCCAATCTCTCTCTCTCTCACACTCCCAATCTCTCTCTCTCACACTCCCAATCTCTCTCTCTCTCTCACTCCCAATCACTCTCTCTCCCGCACTCCCAATCTCTCTCTCTCACACTCCCAATCTCTCTCTCACACTCCCAATGTCTCTCTCTCACACACTCCCAATCTCTCTCTCTCTCACACTCCCAATCTTTCTCTCACACTCCCAGTCTCTCTCTCTCTCACACTCCCAATCTCTCTCTCTCTCACACTCCCAATCTCTCTCTCTCTCACACTCCCAATCTCTCTCTCACACTCCCAATCACTCTCTCTCACACTCCCAATCTCTCTCTCTCTCACACTCCCAATCTCTCTCTCTCACACTCCCAATCTCTCTCTCTCTCTCACTCCCAATCTCTCTCTCTCTCACACTCCCAATCTCTCCCTCTCTCACACTCCCAGTCTCTCTCTCTCTCACACTCCCAATCTCTCTCTCTCTCACACTCCCAATCTCTCTCTCTCTCACACTCCCAATCTCTCTCTCTCTCACACTCCCAATCTCTCTCTCTCACACTCCCAATCTCTCTCTCTCTCACACTCCCAATCTCTCTCTCTCTCACACTCCCAATCTCTCTCTCTCTCTCACACTCCCAATCTCTCTCTCTCACACTCCCAATCTCTCTCTCTCTCTCACTCCCAATCACTCTCTCTCTCACACTCCCAATCTCTCTCTCTCACAATCCCAATCTCTCTCTCACACAACAATGTCTCTCTCTCACACACTCCCAATCTCTCTCTCTCTCACACTCCCAATCTCTCTCTCTCTCACACTCCCAATCTCTCTCTCTCTCTCACTCCCAATCTCTCTCTCTCTCACACTCCCAATCTCTCCCTCTCTCACACTCCCAATCTCTCTTTCTCTCACACTCCCAATCTCTCTCTCACACTCCCAGTCTCTCTCTTCCTCACACTCCCAATCTCTCTCTCTCTCTCACTCCCAATCTCTCTCTCTCACTCCCAATCTCTATCTCTCTCACACTCCCAATCTCTCTCTCTCTCACACTCCCAATCTCTCTCTCTCTCACACTCCCAATCTCTCTCTCTCTCTCACACTCCCAATCTCTCTCTCTCACACTCCCAATCAAATTCAAATTCAAATTCAAATTCAAATTCAAATGCTTTATTGGCATGAAAGTTTACAGAGAACCATATTGCCAAAGCTTACATAGCAAAAAGGTACATTTTCAAACATTCTGCAGGTGTCAATCGATTTGACATTTGTTGGGTACATACAATATTACTTTTAAACAATATTAATTTTAAACAGTCTTAATTTTAAACAGTCCTCAGGTTGTGACATGTTGTTACATATTTGGCTCCAAGGCATGGTCTGTCTCCTTCTCCCAGGACTAATCTCAATTTTGACAGGTCATCCAATTCCTTGAAATCTGGGGTTGTTTGGCTTAGCTTGTTAAATAATATGTTTCTTGATGTGTTGAATTTTTCGCATTTTAGGAGGAAATGCATTTCTGTTTCAACCTCGCCGGCCAGACATTGATCGCATATTCTATTCTCTCTAGGCTGCCAGGATTTCTTGTATCTGCCTTTTTCAATTTCCAGTTGGTGGTCGCTTAGTCTGTACCTGGTGAGGGTCTGTCTCTGTTTTGTGTCTCTGATGGTCGTGAGGTAGTCTGCCAGTTTATAATCTCTTTTTAGGGCCCGGTAACATTCTAATCTGCTTTGGCTTTCGGTTACTTTGTTCCAATGTTCCAGGTAGGTTTCTTTGCATTGTTTAATGATTTGGTTCACTCGGATTGGTGTTTGGACGGCTGTGTTGGTCTGGGGCTGGTCAGGGTCCGGCTGAGTACTTAGTTTCAGTAGCAGCTGACTCAGGGGACTCTTTTCTGGGTTTAGCTCTTGGGTCTGAAAGGCTTTGAAATGAAGGGTGTCTGGGGAGCTAGATTTGAGGTGATTTAGGAAGTTTAGTGCTCGTTTTTGGATGTTTATTATCAGTGGGTATCTGCCTAGTTCGGCTCTGCATGCATTTGTTGGCGTTTTTCTTTGGGTGCGAAGGATGCTTCGGCAGAATTCTGCATGTAGGGCTTCTATTGTGTGTTTTTCCCATTTAGTGTAGCTTTGGTGATTTAGCGGGCCCCATACTTCACTACCGTACAGTGCAATGGGCAGGATTATGCTGTCAAATATTTTGAGCCAGATTTTGATTGGGATTTGGATGTTGTAGAATTTTCTTTTTATTGCATATAGGGCTCTTCGGGCTTTTTCTTTTAGTGCATTCACTGCGATGCTGAAGCTCCCTGATGCTGTAATAGTTAGAACAAGGTAGGTGTACCTCATAGTGTGTCCTATAGCGGTATCACTGAGGGTAAATTGGTATTTGTTTTCCTGACATCTGGGCCTTTTTTGAAAAATCATGATGTTGGTTTTCTTTAGATTTACTGTTAGAGCCCTCTCTCACTCCCAATCTCTCTCTCTCTCACACTCCCAATCTCTCTCTCTCTCACACTCCCAATCTCTCTCTCTCTCACTCTGCCAATCTCTCTCTCTCTCACACTCCCAATCTCTCTCTCTCTCACACTCCCAATATCTCTCTCTCTCACACTCCCAATCTCTCTCTCTCTCACACTCCCAATCTCTCTCTCTCTCACACTTCCAATCTCTCTCACACTCCCAATCTCTCTCTCTCTCACACTTCCAATCTCTCTCACACTCCCAATCTCTCTCTCTCTCTCACTCCCAATCGCTCTCTCTCTCTCACACTCCCAATCTCTCTCTCACACTCCCAATCTCTCTCTCTCACACTCCCAATCTCTCTCTCACACTCCCAATCTCTCTCTCTCACACACTCCCAATCTCTCTCTCTCTCACACTCCCAATCTCTCTCTCTCTCTCACTCCCAATCTCTCTCTCTCTCACACTCCCAATCTCTCCCTCTCTCACACTCCCAATCTCTCTCTCTCTCTCACTCCCAATCTCTCTCTCTCTCACACTCCCAATCTCTCTCTCTCACACTCCCAATCTCTCTCTCTCACACTCCCAATCTCTCTCTCTCACACTCCCAATCTCTCTCACACTCCCAATCTCTCTCTCTCACACTCCCAATCTCTCTCTCTCACACTCCCAATCTCTCTCTCTCTCACACTCCCAATCTCTCTCTCTCACACTCCCAATCTCTCTCTCTCACACTCCCAATCTCTCTCTCTCTCTCACTCCCAATCTCTCTCTCTCCCACACTCCCAATCTCTCCCTCTCACACACTCCCAATCTCTCTCTCTCTCACGCTCCCAATCTCTCTCTCACACTCCCAATCTCTCTCTCACACTCCCAATGTCTCTCTCTCACACACTCCCAATCTCTCTCTCTCTCACACTCCCAATCTCTCTCTCTCTCACACTCCCAATCTCTCTCTCTCACACTCCCAATCAGTTCAGTTCAGTTCAGTTCAAATGCTTTATTGGCATGAAAGTTGACAGAGAACCATATTGCCAAAGCTTACATAGCAAAAAGGTACAGTTTTCCAACATTCTGTAGGTGTCAATCGATTTGACATTTGTTGGGTATATACAATATTACTTTTAAACAATATTAATTTTAAACAGTCTTTCTACTTCATTTGGTACGTTCAATATTAATTTTAAACAGTCTTACTTTTAAACAGTCCTCAGGTTGTGACATGTTGTTACATATTTAGCCCCAAGGTATGGTCTGTCTCTCTCTCTCTCTCACTCCCAATCTCTCTCTCTCTCACACTCCCAATCTCTCCGTCTCTCACACTCCCAATCTCTCTCTCTCTCACACTCCCAGTCTCTCTCTCTCACACTCCCAATCTTCTCTCACACTCCCAGTCTCTCTCTCTCTCTCACACTCCCAATCTCTCTCTCTCTCACACTCCCAATCTCTCTCTCTCTCACACTCCCAATCTCTCCTCACACTGCCAATCTCTCTCTCTCTCACACTCCCAACTCTCACTCTCTCACACTCCCAATCTCTCACTCTCACACTCCCAATCTCTCACTCTCTCACTCCCAATCACTCTCCTCTCACACTCCAACTCTCTCTCTCACACTCCGAATCTCTCTCTCACACTCCCATGTCTCTCTCTCACACACTCCCAATCTCTCTCTCTCTCACACTCCCAATCTCTCTCTCTCTCACACTCCCAACTCTCTCACTCTCACACTCCAATCTCTCTCTCTCTCACACTCCCAATCTCTCCCTCTCTACACTCCCAATCTCTCGCTCTCTCACACTCCCAGCCTCACTCTCTCACACTCCAACCTCCTCACACCCCAACCTCCTCTCTCTCACTCCCAACCTCTCTCACACTCCCAACACTATCCTCACACACTCCCAATCTCTCCACTCACACACCCCAATCACTCTCTCACACCCAACTCTCCTCACACACACACCCAATCTCTCTCTCACTCACACTCCCAATCTCTCTCTCTCTCACACTGCCAATCTCTCTCTCTCTCACACCCCAATCTCTCTCTCTCACACTCCCAAAACTCTCACTCTCACACTCCCAATCTCTCTCTCTCTCACACTCCCAATCTCTCTCTCTCTCACACCCAATCTCTCTCTCTCACTCCCAATCTCTCTCTCTCTCACATTCCCAACTCTCTCTCTCTCACACTCCAATCTCCTCTCTCTCTCACACTCCCAATCTCTCTCTCTCTCACACACCCAATCTCTCTCTCCTCACACTCCCAACTCTCTCTCTCACCACACTCCCAATCTCTCTCTCTCCACACTCCCAATCTCTCTCTCTCACAATCCCAATCTCTCTCTCTCTCACACTCCCAATCTCTCTCTCTCTCACACTTCCAATCTCTCTCACACTCCCAATCTCTCTCTCTCTCACACTCCAATCTCTCTCACACACCAATCTCTCTCTCTCTCTCACTCCCAACCTCTCTCTCTCTCACACTCCCAATCTCTCTCTCACACTCCAATCTCCCTCTCACACTCCCAATCTCTCTCTCACACACCCAATCTCTCTCACTCACACACACCCAATCACTCTCTCTCTCACACTCCCAATCTCTCTCTCTCTCCACTCCCAATCTCACTCTCTCTCACACTCCCAATCTCTCCCTCTCTCACACTCCCAACTCTCTCTCTCTCTCACTCCCAATCTCTCTCTCACTCTCACACACCCAACCTCTCTCTCACACTCCCAATCACTCACTCTCACACACCCAATCTCTCCTCACACACTCCCAACTCTCTCACACACCCAATCTCTCTCTCTCACACTCCCAATCTCTCTCTCTCACACCTCCCAATCTCTCTCTCTCACACACCCAATCTCTCTCTCTCACACTCCCAATCTCTCTCTCTCACACTCCCAATCTCTCTCTCTCTCACACTCCAATCTCTCTCTCTCACAACACTCCCAATCTCTCCCTCTCACACACTCCCAATCTCTCTCTCCTCACATCCCAACTCTCTCTCTCCACTCCCAATCTCTCTCTCTCTCTCACTCCCAATCTCTCTCTCTCTCACACTCCCAATCTCTCCTCTCACACACTCCCAATCTCTCTCTCTCACACTCCCAATCTCTCTCTCACACACTCCCAATCTCTCACTCTCACACTCCCAATCTCTCCTCTCTCACACTCCCAATCTCTCTCCTCTCTCACACTCCCAATCCTCTCTCTCTCACACTCCCAATCTCTCTCTCTCACACTCCCAATCTCTCTCTCTCACACTCCCAATCTCTCTCTCTCACACTCCCAATCTCTCTCACACTCCCAATCTCTCTCTCTCACACTCCCAATCTCTCTCTCTCACACTCCCAATCTCTCTCTCTCTCACACTCCCAATCTCTCTCTCTCACACTCCCACTCCCAATCTCTCTCTCTCACACTCCCAATCTCTCTCTCTCTCTCACTCCCAATCTCTCTCTCTCTCACACTCCCAATCTCTCCCTCTCACACACTCCCAATCTCTCTCTCTCTCACACTCCCAATCTCTCTCTCTCTCACACTCCCAATCTCTCTCTCACACTCCCAATCTCTCTCTCACACTCCCAATGTCTCTCTCTCACACACTCCCAATCTCTCTCTCTCTCACACTCCCAATCTCTCTCTCTCTCACACTCCCAATCTCTCTCTCTCACACTCCCAATCTCTCTCTCTCTCTCACTCCCAATCTCTCTCTCTCTCACACTCCCAATCTCTCCCTCTCTCACACTCCCAATCTCTCTCTCTCTCACACTCCCAGTCTCTCTCTCTCACACTCCCAATCTTTCTCTCACACTCCCAGTCTCTCTCTCTCTCACACTCCCAATCTCTCTCTCTCTCACACTCCCAATCTCTCTCTCTCACACACTCCCAATCTCTCTCTCACACTCCCAATCTCTCTCTCTCACACTCCCAATCTCTCTCTCTCACACTCCCAATCTCTCTCTCACACTCCCAATCTCTCTCTCTCTCACACTCCCAATCTCTCCCTCTCTCACACTCCCAATCTGTCTCTCTCTCACACTCGCAGTCTCTCTCTCTTACACTCCCAATCTCTCTCTCACACTCCCAGTCTCTCTCTCTCTCACACTCCCAATCTCTCTCTCTCTCACACTCCCAATCTCTCTCTCTCTCACACTCCCAATCTCTCTCTCTCACACTCCCAATCTCTATCTCTCTCACACTCCCAATCTCTCTCTCTCTCACACTCCCAATCTCTCTCTCTCTCACACTCCCAATCTCTCTCTCTCTCACACTCCCAATCTCTCTCTCTCACACTCCCAATCAAATTCAAATTCAAATTCAAATTCAAATTCAAATGCTTTATTGGCATG
This sequence comes from Somniosus microcephalus, assembly GCF_052327205.1. Taxonomy (NCBI): domain Eukaryota; kingdom Metazoa; phylum Chordata; class Chondrichthyes; order Squaliformes; family Somniosidae; genus Somniosus; species Somniosus microcephalus. The sequence continues at coordinate 66,409 of NW_028226041.1, forward strand.
AAAGTTTACAGAGAACCATATTGCCAAAGCTTACATAGCAAAAAGGTACATTTTCAAACATTCTGTAGGTGTCAATCGATTTGACATTTGTTGGGTACATACAATATTACTTTTAAACAATATTAATTTTAAACAGTCTTTGTACTTCATTTGGTACGTTCAATATTAATTTGAAACAGTCTTAATTTTAAACAGTCCTCAGGTTGTGACATGTTGTTACATATTTGGCTCTAAGGTATGGTCTGTCTCCTTCTCCCAGGACTAATCTCAATTTTGACAGGTCATCCAATTCCTTGAAATCTGGGGTTGTTTGGCTTAGCTTGTTGAATAATATGTTTCTTGATGTGTTGAATTTTTCGCATTTTAGGAGGAAATGCATTTCTGTTTCAACCTCTCTCACACTCCCAATCTCTATCTCTCTCACACTCCATATCTCTCTCTCTCTCTCACACTCCCAATCTCTCTCTCTCTCACTCCCAATCTCTTCTCTCTCACACTCCCAATCTCACTCTCTCTCTCACACTCCCAACTCTCTCTCTCTCTCACACTTCCAATCTCTCTCTCTCTCACACTCCCAATCACTCACTCCATCCACACTCCCAATCTCTCTCACTCTCACACTCCCAACTCTCTCTCTCTCTCACTCCCAATCTCTCTCTCTCACTCCCAATCTCTCTCTCTCTCACACTCCCAATCTATCTCTCTCTCTCACACACCCAATCTCTCTCACTCTCACACTCCAATCTCTCTCTCTCAACACACACTCCCAATCTCTCACTCTCTCACACTCCCAATAACTCTCTCTCTCACACTCCCAATCACACTCACTCTCACCCACCCAATCTCTCTCACTCTCTCACCCCCAATCTCGCCTCACACTCCCAACCTCTCACACTCACACCCCAATCCTCTCTCACACACACTCCCAATCACTCACACTCACTCACACTCCCAATCTCTCTCTCTCTCACACTCCCAACCTCTCTCACACTCACACCCAACTCTCTCTCACTCCACACACTCCCAATCTCTCACACACACACACTCCCCAACTCTCTCTCTCTCTCTCACTCCCAACCTCACTCACTCACTCCCAATCACTCTCACACACACACCCCAATCTCTCTCACTCTCACACTCCCAATCTCTCTCACACTCCCAATCTCTCTCTCTCTCACACTTCCAATCTCTCTCACACTCCCAATCTCTCTCTCTCTCTCACTCCCAATCGCTCTCTCTCTCTCACACTCCCACTCTCTCTCTCACACTCCCAATCTCTCTCTCTCACACTCCCAATCTCTCTCTCACACTCCCAATCTCTCTCTCTCACACACTCCCAATCTCTCTCTCTCTCACACTCCCAATCTCTCTCTCTCTCTCACTCCCAATCTCTCTCTCTCTCACACTCCCAATCTCTCCCTCTCTCACACTCCCAATCTCTCTCTCTCTCTCACTCCCAATCTATCTCTCTCTCACACTCCCAATCTCTCTCTCTCACACTCCCAATCTCTCTCTCTCACACTCCCAATCTCTCTCTCTCACACTCCAATCTCTCTCACACTCCCAATCTCTCTCTCTCACACTCCCAATCTCTCTCTCTCACACTCCCAATCTCTCTCTCTCTCACACTCCCAGTCTCTCTCTCTCTCACACTCCCAATCTCTCTCTCTCTCACACTCCCAATCTCTCTCTCTCTCACACTCCCAATCTCTCTCTCTCTCACACTCCCAATCTCTCTCTCTCACACTCCCAATCTCTCTCTCTCTCACACTCCTAATCTCTCTCTCTCTCTCACACTCCCAATGTCTCTCTCTCACACTCCCAATCTCTCTCTCTCTCTCACTCCCTATCACTCTCTCTCTCACACTCCCAATCTCCCTCTCTCACACTCCCAATCTCTCTCTCACACTCCCAATGTCTCTCTCTCACACACTCCCAATCTCTCTCTCTCTCACACTCCCAATCTCTCTCTCTCTCACACTCCCAATCTCTCTCTCTCTCTCACTCCCAATCTCTCTCTCTCTCACACTCCCTATCTCTCCCTCTCTCACACTCCCAATCTCTCTCTCTCTCACACTCCCAGTCTCTCTCTCTCACACTCCCAATCTCTCTCTCTCTCACACTCCCAATCTCTCTCTCTCTCTCACTCCCAATCTCTCTCTCTCACTCCCAATCTCTATCTCTCTCACACTCCCAATCTCTCTCTCTCTCACACTCCCAATCTCTCTCTCTCTCACACTCCCAATCTCTCTCTCTCTCACACTCCCAATCTCTCTCTCTCTCACACTCCCAATCTCTCTCTCTCTCTCACTCCCAATCTCTCTCTCTCACTCCCAATCTCTATCTCTCTCACACTCCCAATCTCTCTCTCTCTCACACTCCCAATATCTCTCTCTCTCACACTCCCAATCTCTCTCTCTCTCACACTCCCAATCTCTCTCTCTCTCTCACTCCCAATCTCGCTCTCTCACTCCCAATCTCTCTCTCTCACACTCCCAATCTCTCTCTCTCTCACACTCCCAATCTCTCTCTCTCTCTCACACTCCCAATCTCTCTCTCTCTCACACTCCCAATCTCTCTCTCTCTCACACTCCCAATCTCTCTCTCTCTCTCACACTCCCAATCTCTCTCTCTCTCACACTCCCAATCTCTCTCTCTCTCTCACTCCCAATCTCTCTCTCTCACTCCCAATCTCTCTCTCTCTCACACTCCCAATCTCTCTCTCTCTCACACTCCCAATCTCTCTCTCTCACACTCCCAATCTCTCTCTCTCTCACACTCCCAATCTCTCTCTCTCACACTCCCAATCTCTCTCTCTCACACTCCCAATCTCTCTCTCACACTCCCAGTCTCTCTCTCTCTCACACTCCCAATCTCTCTCTCTCTCACACTCCCAATCTCTCTCTCTCTCACACTCCCAATCTCTCTCTCTCTCACACTCCCAATCTCTCTCTCTCACATTCCCAATCTCTCTCTCTCTCACACTCCCAATCTCTCTCTGTCTCACACTCCCAATCTCTCTCTCTCTCTCACACTCCCAATCTCTCTCTTTCACACTCCCAATCTCTCTCTCTCTCTCACTCCCAATCTCTCTCTCTCTCACACTCCCAATCAGTTCAGTTCAGTTCAGTTCAAATGCTTTATTGGCATGAAAGTTTACAGAGAACCATATTGCCAAAGCTTACATAGCAAAAAGGTACATTTTTCCAACATTCTGTAGGTGTCAATCGATTTGACATTTGTTGGGTATATACAATATTACTTTTAAACAATATTAATTTTAAACAGTCTTTCTACTTCATTTGGTACGTTCAATATTAATTTTAAACAGTCTTACTTTTAAACAGTCCTCAGGTTGTGACATGTTGTTACATATTTAGCCCCAAGGTATGGTCTGTCTCCTTCTCCTAGGACTAATCTCAATTTTGACAGATCATCCAATTCCTTGAAATCTGGGGTTGTTTGGCTTAGCTTGTTGAATAATATGTTTCTTGATGTGTTGAATTTTTCACATTTTAGGAGGAAATGCATTTCTGTTTCAACCTCGCCAGCCAGACATTGATCGCATATTCTATTCTCTCTAGGCTGCCAGGATTTCTTGTATCTGCCTTTTTCAATTTCCAGTTGGTGGTCGCTTAGTCTGTACCTGGTGAGGGTCTGTCTCTGTTTTGTGTCTCTGATGGTCGTGAGGTAGTCTGCCAGTTTATATTCTCTTTTTAGGGCCCGGTAACATTCTAATCTGCTTTGGCTTTCGGTTATTTTGTTCCAATGTTCCAGGTAGGTTTCTTTGCATTTTTTAATGATTTGGTTCACTCGGATTGGTGTTTGGACGGCTGTGTTGGTCTGGGGCTGGTCAGGGTCCGGCTGAGTACTTAGTTTCAGTAGCAGCTGACTCAGGGGACTCTTTTCTGGGTTTAGCTCTTGGGTCTGAAAGGCTTTGAAATGAAGGGTGTCTGGGGAGCTAGATTTGAGGTGATTTAGGAAGTTTAGTGCTCGTTTTTGGATGTTTATTATCAGTGGGTATCTGCCTAGTTCGGCTCTGCATGCATTTGTTGGCGTTTTTCTTTGGGTGCGAAGGATGCTTCGGCAGAATTCTGCATGTAGGGCTTCTATTGTGTGTTTTTCCCATTTAGTGTAGCTTTGGTGATTTAGCGGGCCCCATACTTCACTACCGTACAGTGCAATGGGCAGGATTATGCTGTCAAAAATTTTGAGCCAGATTTTGATTGGGATTTGGATGTTGTAGAATTTTCTTTTTATTGCATTGATGCACTATCAATTGCTACAAAAGACTGGAGATTGAGAAAGTAATAAACAGGCTTTTATTACCAAAGAACAGAGCATGCCTCTTGTGGTTGCCTGGTATCCAAAAGGGCCGGAGGCTTCTGAGCAGCGACCTTTATACCCAGCCATGAGGGTGGAGCCAGGGGCGGAGTCAGCTGAGGCATGCACAGACAAGTACAACAATATGCAAGAGTGAACAACAGTACTAACAGTGAACAACAATACTAACAACAGTGGTTTACCACATTCACCCCTTGTTTAGAATTGAGTCCGGCGGGGTGAAGTGCACTAAAAATTCGTGTACTGAAGTCTATCAGGAGGCCTTGTAAGCCGTCCTGAGCGTCGCAGCAGCGGCGGTGATGGTGCAGCATCCAACGGTGAACCCGGTGTCTCGTTCAGAGGAGGTGTAGCAGGTGGCGGACCCTGGGGCTGCTGCATGCCGTCTACAGGGGTCAGAGCATGGGTAATGGGAGGTAGCGATGGTGGTCTCTCAGAGGCACCCGAAGGTGCGAGGTCTCGTGCGGGGACTGTGTCCTGGGGGTAGGCAGGAGTAGCGGTGGGTGGCGAAGAGGGTGTTTCAGGAGCACCTGCAGGTGCGAGGTCTCGAATGGAGACTGTGTCCTCCCGCCCGTCCGGGTACACCACGTAAGCATACTGCGGGTTGGCGTGGAGGAGGCTCACCCTCTCGACCAGGGGGTCCGCCTTATGGGTCCTCACGTGCTTCCGCAGTAGGACGGGACCTGGAGAAGTCAGCCATGTTGGTAGCGAAATCCCCGACGTGGACTTCCTGGGGAAGGAGAACATTCTCTCGTGAGGAGTGGCATTGGTGGGTGTACAGAGCAGCGACCGAATGGAATGGAGCGCCGCAGGGAGGACCTCCTGCCAGCGGGAGGTCGGAAGGCCCTTAGATTTTAAGTTTAAAAGGACTGCCTTCCAGACTGTCGCATTCTCCCTTTCCACCTGGCCGTTACCCCGGGGGTTGTAGCTGGTGGTCCTGCTTGTAGCAATGCCTCTCGCGAGCAGGTACTGCCGAAGTTCGTCGCTCATAAAAGATGAGCCCCTGTCGCTATGGATATAGCTAGGGAAACCGAACAAGGCGAAGAGGTCATTCAGACATTTAATGACCGTGGTACTGGTCATGTCCGAGCAAGGGATGGCAAACGGGAAACGGGAGTACTCATCAATTATATTGAGGAAGTACACATTGCGGTCAGAGGAGGGGAGGGGCCCTTTAAAATCGATGCTCAGCCGCTCGAAGGGGCGCGTGGCTTTGATCAGGCTCGCTCTGTCTGGCCTATAAAAATGCGGCTTGCACTCGGCACAGATCTGGCAGTTCCTGGTCATGGTCCTGACCTCCTCGATGGAGTAGGGCAGGTTACGGGATTTGATAAAATGGAAGAACCTGGTGACCCCCGGGTGGCAGAGGTCATTGTGGAGGGTCTGTAGCCTATCAACCTGCGCGTTGGCGCACGTACCACGTGATAGGGCATCTGGGGGCTCATTGAGTTTCCCGGGCCGGTACAAGATATCGTAATTGTAGGTGGAGAGTTCGATTCTCCACCTTAAGATCTTGTCATTCTTGATTTTGCCCCGCTGCTTATTATGAAACATAAAAGCCACTGAACGCTGGTCAGTGAGCAGGGTAAATCGTTTTCCGGCCAGGTAATGCCGCCAATGTCGCACGGCTTCCACAATGGCCTGGGCCTCCTTTTCGACAGAGGAGTGTCGAATCTCGGGGCCCTGGAGGGTCCTTGAGAAAAAGGCCACGGGTCTCCCCGCCTGGTTAAGGGTTGCAGCTAGGGCAAAGTCGGATGCGTCGCTCTCCACTTGAAAAGGAAGGGACTCATCCACAGCGTGCATTGTGGCCTTCGCAATGTCTCCTTTTATGAGAGTGAAGGCTGCACAGGCCTCTGCTGTCAGGGGGAAGGAGGCGGACTTGATGAGGGGTCGGGCTTTATCCGCATAGTTGGGCACCCACTGAGCATAGTAAGAGAAAAACCCCAGGCATCTCTTCAGTGCTTTCTGGCAGTGGGGGAGGGGGAGCTCCATAAGGGGGCGCATTCTATCGGGGTCTGGGCCGATGACTCCGTTCTCCACTACGCAGCCAAGAATAGCAAGGCGCGTAGTACGAAACATACATTTGTCTTTGTTGTATGTGAGATTCAGCCGCTGGGCCGTCCGGAGGAATTTCTCTAGATTAACGTCGTGGTCCTGCTGGTCGTGGCCGCAGATGGTGACGTTGTCTAGATATGGGAAAGTGGCCTGGAGCGCGTTCTGGTCAACCATCCGGTCCATCTCCCGTTGGAAGACAGAAACTCCGTTGGTGACGCCGAAGGGAACTCTGAGAAAGTGATAGAGCCGACCGTCAGCTTCAAAAGCTGTGTACTGGCGGTCCTCAGCCCTGATGGGGAGCTGGTGGTATGCCGACTTCAGATCAATCGTCGAGAACACCCGGTATTGTGCTATCTGATTGACCATGTCAGATATGCGGGGGAGTGGGTATGCATCTAGTTGGGTGTAGCGATTGATCGTCTGGCTGTAGTCAATAACTAGGCGCTGTTTTTCGCCAGTCTTCACTACCACCACTTGTGCTCGCCATGGGCTGGTGCTACTTTCAATAATCCCTTCCTTCAGGAGTCTCGCTACCTCAGATTTAATGAAGCTCCTATCCCCAACACTGTAACGCCTGCTTTTGGTAGCGATGGGCTTACAGTCGCGGGTGAGGTTAGCGAACAAGGAGGGGGGGGGGGGGCTCAAGATGGCGGACAAGATGGCTGCGCCCACGGTTCGCACGCAGCGCTGCTGGCGTTAGCGGTCTTCCCTTTGCAGGCGCTAACGTAGTGACCTTTCTTCCCGCAGCCGGAGCAGGTAGCATTCTTCGCGGGGCAGCGTGCTCTAGGGTGTTTAGCTTGGCCACAAAAATAGCATTTTTGTGCCTTGGACATCGCTGCAGCAGTCGGAGGTGGCGGTCCCATGGCCCAAGATTGCGGCGTCCACGGCGCGGGGCGATGAGGGGAAAAAGCGTCCATATTTCTGTGGGCCGCGTCGAGCGAGAGCGCGAGGGACACTGCCTTTGTCAGGTCTATTTCACCCTTCTCCAGCAGCCTCTGCCGGGAGTAGTCGGACCTTAGACCCGCAACGAAAGCGTCTCGTATCAGTCCCTCCGCATGTGCCGCGGCCGATACTTCCTTGCAGTCGCAGCCGCGTCCGAGTACCCGCAGTGCCCGTAGGAAGGCTTCCACCGATTCCCCGGGCTGCTGTCTGCGAGATCTTAAAAGGTGCCTGGCATAGACCGTGTTAACCGGGCGTGCATACTGCCCTTTCAGTAGGTCGATAGCCGCCGCGTAGGTCGACGCATCTTGGATTAAAGTATAGACTTGGTGGCTCACCTTCGAGGCCAGGATTTTCAGTTTATTTTCATCAAGAGTCACGGTCGAGGCTTCCAGATACGCCTCAAAGCAACGCAGCCATTGTGCGAATTTAGTCGACGAACCCGCTTCTTGGGGGTCTAGGTCCAGGCATGTTGGTCTGAGGGCTCGCAGCAGCGCCTGCTGCTCAGCGTTTTGCGCCATCGGTTGATCAGCATCCGCAGCCAACATTTAACTTTGGTAATAAAATTGATGCACTATCAATTGCTACAAAAGACTGGAGATTGAGAAAGTAATAAACAGGCTTTTATTACCAAAGAACAGAGCATGCCTCTTGTGGTTGCCTGGTATCCAAAAGGGCCGGAGGCTTCTGAGCAGCGACCTTTATACCCAGCCATGAGGGTGGAGCCAGGGGCGGAGTCAGCTGAGGCATGCACAGACAAGTACAACAATATGCAAGAGTGAACAACAGTACTAACAGTGAACAACAATACTAACAACAGTGGTTTACCACATGCATATAGGGCTCTTCGGGCTTTTTCTTTTAGTGCATTCACTGCTATGCTGAAGCTCCCTGATGCTGTAATAGTTAGACCAAGGTAGGTGTAGCTCATAGTGTGTCCTATAGTGGTATCACTGAGGGTAAACTGGTATTTGTTTTCCTGACATCTGGGTCTTTTCTGAAAAATCATGATGTTGGTTTTCTTTAGATTTACTGTTAGAGCCCAATTTTGGCAGTATTTGTCGAGTAGGTCTAGTTGTTGCTGTAATCCCTGTTCTGTGGGAGACAGCAGAACCAGGTCGTCCGCATAGAACAGGGACTTCACTTCTCCATCTAGGAGACGGAGACCTGGTGACTCGCTTTGCTCCAGCATGTCTGCTAATTCATTTATGTATATGTTGAACAGGGTCGGGCTCAAATTGCAGCCCTGCCGGACGCCTCTTCTCTGGGTGAAGAAATCGGTGCGTTTGTCTCCAATTTTGACCCCGCATTTGTTTTTCAGATACATTGATTTAATAAGGTCATAGACTTTGCCCCCTATTCCACACTGAAGAAGTTTATAATAGAGCCCTTCGTGCCATATAGAGTCAAAGGCTTTCTTGAAGTCGATGAAACAGGCGAATATTTTCCCATTTTTTGTTTGGTGCTTATGTTTTTCGATGAGGGTGTGAAGGGTATAGATATGGTCGGCGGTGCGGTGTTTTGGAAGAAAGCCTATTTGGTTTTTTCTGAGGATGTTATGTTTGTTAAGAAAATCAAGTAATCTACTATTTAGAATACTGCAGAATAACTTCCCTAGACAACTGTTGACACAGATGCCGCGGTAGTTATTTGGGTCTGATTTGTTTCCACTTTTATATATGGGGGAGATTAGTCCTTGGCACCAGATATCGGGAAAACAGCCTGAGCGTAATATGATGTTGAATAGTTTGAGTATCGCACCCTGCATCTCCATATTACTGAACTTCAGCATTTCATTTTTGATGTTGTCTGGGCCACAGGCTTTCTTTAGGTGGAGAGATTTTGTTTTTGTGGCCAGTTCTTTCCATGTGATTGGGGAGTCTAGAGGGTTTTGGTTGTCTTTAATTGTTGCTTCTAATGTGTGGAGTTTTTCTGTGACCTGATGTTGACTTGGGTTTGTTTTGTTTTTTGGGATGTCTTTGTAGAGGTTTTCAAAATGTGTTCTCCAGATGTCGCCATCTTGGATTGGTAATGCTTGCAATTGTGTTGTACTCAGGTTATTCCACATTTCCCAGAATTGTTTTGGATTGGTGGAGTTTTCAATTTCTTCGAGTATTTTGTGGGTATAGTTTTGTGTTTTGTTCCTAATGGTGTGTTTATATCTTTTGAGGGTTTCATTGTATCTAGTACGTAGGTCCGGATTGTTTGGTTGCCGATGCTTTTGGTTTGATATTTTTCTCAGGTCTTTTCTGGCATTTTTGCATTCGTGGTCAAACCATTTCATATTTTTATTTTGTCTTTTTTGATGCTTCCTCTTCTGTTTCACGAGGTCGGCTTTTACAGCTGCCTCATGGAAGATCATGTTTATATCCTCTATGGCCGTGTTTACACCATCTCTGGTGATCTCATATAGATTTTCTTTAAATTTTGAAATTTTACTTGTGAGATCAGGTGAATTTAGTGCTGTGATGAATTTATCTCCACTGTCTGGGGCCCATCTGTATGTCTGGTTTATTTTATGTAGCTTACTGTGTTCCTTTTTTGTGTCTGTAGTTTGGGCAGAAAGTTTAAGGTACACATTTATTTGGTTATGGTCTGAGAGGGGGGAATGCTGCCTGACAGTGAATGCGTTGATATCGCAGGGGTCCAGGTCAGTGATTGTATAGTCCACCACACTAGACCCAAGAGTTGAGGAGTATGTGAGTCTCCCTAGGGAGTCCCCTCTGAACCTACCATTAACTATGTACAGGCCTAAGGCTCGGCAGAGTTGCACTACCTCCCTACCGCTTTTATTTATTTCACGATCAAGGTTGTTCCGATTTGCGATGGCTGGTGTGACATCTAAAGGGGTCTGGCCAAACACATGGTTGTTTCCCTGTGGGTCTATGAAGTCAGGTTCACAACCGGTCCTTGCATTTAGGTCCCCACATATTATCACCTTTCCTTGGGCCTGGAAATGGCTGATTTCCATGTGGAGAGTATCAAATAACTCCTCTTCGAAATATGGCGAATCTATTGGAGGTATGTAGATCGCACATAAGTAAACATCTTTTTTTGCTATTCCTATATTTTTATCTAGTTTTAGCCATACGTGTGATTTCCCCTGTTTTACCGGTGAGATGTGTTTGTCCAGTTCTCCCTTATACCACACCAATATTCCCCCGGAGGTTCTGCCCTTGCGTGTTTTAGTGTTCTTTACTGAGGGCACAATGATTTCATGGTACATTGGAGGACAGTGGGTCGGCATGTCCTTTTGGCACCATGTTTCTGTTAACACAATTATATCAATGTCTTTTATAGCTTTTAGGAATTCAGGGTCTGTACTCTTCATCCCAAAAGTTGAGGAGCGGAGGCCCTGGATATTCCAGCAGCTTATGTGGAAAGAACGCATTTATATAGTTCAATAAAACGAAATAAAATGGACCTATTTTGTGGGATGAGTGTGGAAACACTATTTTCTATAATGCTAAGTGATGATTTAGTATAAATTTCATGAGGCATGCACATATATCGATCTAATAATAGTAATAATACTGGTAAGATAACAATAATGATAATGATAGATAACAATATTAATAATTTCTCTGGCTTTCTATCAGGCTGTTCAGCATCGTCATGATCTTTCTCAGTTCTTGGTCTACAGTCTGTGGTCTAGAGGGGGGTCTTGGGTCAGGTATAAAAGCACGGTTCTGTTGTCGGTTTTGTAAAGGGGGGTGGGGGACATTGGTGCAATCTCTCTCTCACACTCCCAATCTCTCTCTCACACTCCCAATGTCTCTCTCTCACACACTCCCAATCTCTCTCTCTCTCAAAATCCCAATCTCTCTCTCTCTCACACTCCCAATCTCTCTCTCTCTCTCACTCCCAATCTCTCTCTCTCTCTCACTCCCAATCAATTCAATTCAAATGCTTTATTGGCATGAAAGTTTACAGAGAACCATATTGCCAAAGCTTACATAGCAAAAAGGTACAGTTTTCCAACATTCTGTAGGTGTCAATCGATTTGACATTTGTTGGGTACATACAATATTACTTTTAAACAATATTAATTTTAAACAGTCTTTGTACTTCATTTGGTACGTTCAATATTAATTTTAAACAGTCTTAATTTTAAACAGTCCTCAGGTTGTGACATGTTGTCACATATTTGGCCCCAAGGTATGGTCTGTCTCCTTCTCCCAGGACTAATCTCAATTTTGACAGGTCATCCAATTCCTTGAAATCTGGGATTGTTTGGCTTAGCTTCTTGAATAACATGTTTCTTGATGTGTTGAATTTTTCGCATTTTAGGAGGAAATGCATTTCTGTTTCAACCTCTCTCACACTCCCAATCTCTCTCTCTCACACTCCCAATCTCTCTCTCTCACACTCCCAATCTCTCTCTCTCACACTCCCAATCTCTCTCACACTCCCAATCTTTCTCTCTCACACTCCCAATCTCTCTCTCTCACACTCCCAATCTCTCTCTCTCTCACACTCCCAATCTCTCTCTCTCTCACACTCCCAATCTCTCTCTCTCACACTCCCAATCTCTCTCTCACACTCCCAGTCTCTCTCTCTCTCACACTCCCAATCTCTCTCTCTCTCACACTCCCAATCTCTCTCTCTCTCACACTCCCAATCTCTCTCTCTCTCACACTCCCAATCTCTCTCTCTCACACTCCCAATCTCTCTCTCTCTCACACTCCCAATCTCTCTCTCTCTCACACTCCCAATCTCTCTCTCTCTCTCACACTCCCAATCTCTCTCTCTCACACTCCCAATCTCTCTCTCTCTCTCACTCCCAATCACTCTCTCTCTCACACTCCCAATCTCTCTCTCTCACACTCCCAATCTCTCTCTCACACTCCCAATGTCTCTCTCTCACACACTCCCAATCTCTCTCTCTCTCACACTCCCAATCTCTCTCTCTCTCACACTCCCAATCTCTCTCTCTCACTCCCAATCTCTCTCTCTCTCACACTCCCAATCTCTCCCTCTCTCACACTCCCAATCTCTCTCTCTCTCACACTCCCAGTCTCTCTCTCTCACACTCCCAATCTCTCTCTCACACTCCCAGTCTCTCTCTCTCTCACACTCCCAATCTCTCTCTCTCTCTCACTCCCAATCTCTCTCTCTCACTCCCAATCTCTATCTCTCTCACACTCCCAATCTCTCTCTCTCTCACACTCCCAATCTCTCTCTCTCTCACACTCCCAATCTCTCTCTCTCTCACACTCCCAATCAAATTCAAATTCAAATTCAAATTCAAATCCAAATGCTTTATTGGCATGAAAGTTTACAGAGAACCATATTGCCAAAGCTTACATCGCAAAAAGGTACATTTTCAAACATTCTGTAGGTGTCAATCGATTTGACATTTGTTGGGTACATACAATGTTACTTTTAAACAATATTAATTTTAAACAGTCTTTGTACTTCATTTGGTACGTTCAATATTAATTTTAAACAGTCTTAATTTTAAACAGTCCTCAGGTTGTGACATGTTGTTACGTATTTGGCCCCAAGGTATGGTCTGTCTCCTTCTCCCAGGACTAATCTCAATTTTGACAGGTCATCCAATTCCTTGAAATCTGGGGTTGTTTGGCTTAGCTTGTTGAATAATATGTTTCTTGATGTGTTGAATTTTTCACATTTTAGGAGGAAATGTATTTCTGTTTCAACCTCTCTCACACTCCCAATCTCTATCTCTCTCACACTCCATATCTCTCTCTCTCTCTCACACTCCCAATCTCTCTCTCTCTCACTCCCAATCTCTTTCTCTCTCACACTCCCAATCTCTCTCTCTCTCTCACACTCCCAATCTCTCTCTCTCTCACACTCCCAACCTCTCTCTCTCTCACACTCCCAATCTCTCTCTCTCTCACACTCCCAATCTCTCTCTCTCTCTCACTCCCAATCTCTCTCTCTCACTCCCAATCTCTCTCTCTCTCACACTCCCAATCTCTCTCTCTCTCACACTCCCAATCTCTCTCTCTCTCTCACACTCCCAATCACTCTCTCTCTCACACTCCCAATCTCTCTCTCTCTCACACTCCCAATCTCTCTCTCTCTCTCACACTCCCAATCTCTCTCTCTCTCACACTCCCAATCTCTCTCTCTCACACTCCCAATCTCTCTCTCTCACACTCCCAATCTCTCTCTCTCTCACACTTCCAATCTCTCTCACACTCCCAATCTCTCTCTCTCTCACACTTCCAATCTCTCTCACACTCCCAATCTCTCTCCAATTCCAATTCCAATTCCAATTCCAATTAAAATGCTTTATTGGCATGAAAGTTTACAGAAAACCATATTGCCAAAGCGTACATAGCAAAAAGGTACAGTTTTCCAACATTCTGTAGGTGTCAATCGATTTGACATTTGTTGGGTACATACAATATTACTTTTAAACAATATTAATTTTAAACAGTCTTTGTACTTCATTTGGTACGTTCAATATTAATTTTAAACAGTCTTAATTTTAAACAGTCCTCAGGTTGTGACATGTTGTTACATATTTGGCCCCAAGGTATGGTCTGTCTCCTTCTCCTAGGACTAATCTCAATTTTGACAGGTCATCCAATTCCTTGAAATCTGGGGTTGTTTGGCTTAGCTTGTTGAATAATATGTTTCTTGATGTGTTGAATTTTTCGCATTTTAGGAGGAAATGCATCTCTGTTTCAACCTCGCCGGCCAGACATTGATCGCATATTCTATTCTCTCTAGGCTGCCAGGATTTCTTGTATCTGCCTTTTTCAATTTCCAGTTGGTGGTCGCTTAGTCTGTACCTGGTGAGGGTCTGTCTCTGTTTTGTGTCTCTGATGGTCGTGAGGTAGTCTGCCAGTTTATATTCTCTTTTTAGGGCCCGGTAACATTCTAATCTGCTTTGGCTTTCGGTTATTTTGTTCCAATGTTCCAGGTAGGTTTCTTTGCATTTTTTAATGATTTGGCTCTCTCTCTCACACTCCCAATCTCTCTCTCTCTCTCACTCCCAATCTCTCTCTCTCTCACACTCCCAATCTCTCCCTCTCTCACACTCCCAATCTCTCTCTCTCTCTCACTCCCAATCTCTCTCTCACACTCCCAATCTCTCTCTCTCACACTCCCAATCTCTCTCTCTCACACTCCCAATCTCTCTCTCTCACACTCCCAATCTCTCTCACACTCCCAATCTCTCTCTCTCACACTCCCAATCTCCCTCTCTCACACTCCCAATCTCTCTCTCTCTCACACTCCCAATCTCTCTCTCTCACACTCCCAATCTCTCTCTCTCACACTCCCAATCTCTCTCTCTCTCTCACTCCCAATCTCTCTCTCTCTCACACTCCCAATCTCTCCCTCTCACACACTCCCAATCTCTCTCTCTCTCACACTCGCAATCTCTCTCTCTCTCACACTCCCAATCTCTCTCTCTCACACTCCCAATCTCTCTCTCTCACACACTCCCAATCTCTCTCTCTCTCACACTCCCAATCTCTCTCTCTCTCACACTCCCAATCTCTCTCTCTCACACTCCCAATCTCTCTCTCTCTCTCTCACTCCCAATCTCTCTCTCTCTCACACTCCCAATCTCTCCCTCTCTCACTCCCAATCTCTCTCTCTCTCACACTCCCAGTCTCTCTCTCTCACACTCCCAATCTTTCTCTCACACTCCCAGTCTCTCTCTCTCTCACACTCCCAATCTCTCTCTCTCTCACACTCCCAATCTCTCTCTCTCTCACACTCCCAATCTCTCTCTCACACTCCCAATCTCTCTCTCTCACACTCCCAATCTCTCTCTCTCTCACACTCCCAATCTCTCTCTCTCACACTCCCAATCTCTCTCAGTTCAGTTCAGTTCAAATGCTTTATTGGCATGAAAGTTTACAGAGAACCATATTGCCAAAGCTTACATTGCAAAAAGGTACAGTTTTCCAACATTCTGTAGGTGTCAATCGATTTGACATTTGTTGGGTATATACAATATTACTTTTAAACAATATTAATTTTAAACAGTCTTTCTACTTCATTTGGTACGTTCAATATTAATTTTAAACAGTCTTACTTTTAAACAGTCCTCAGGTTGTGACATGTTGTTACATATTTAGCCCCAAGGTATGGTCTGTCTCCTTCTCCTAGGACTAATCTCAATTTTGACAGATCATCCAATTCCTTGAAATCTGGGGTTGTTTGGCTTAGCTTGTTGAATAATATGTTTCTTGATGTGTTGAATTTTTCGCATTTTAGGAGGAAATGCATTTCTGTTTCAACCTCGCTCACACTCCCAATCTCTATCTCTCTCACACTCCATATCTCTCTCTCTCTCTCACACTCCCAATCTCTCTCTCTCTCACTCCCAATCTCTTTCTCTCTCACACTCCCAATCTCTCTCTCTCTCTCACACTCCCAATCTCTCTCTCTCTCTCACACTTCCAATCTCTCTCTCTCTCACACTCCCAATCTCTCACTCTCTCTCACACTCCCAATCTCTCTCTCTCTCACACTCCCAATCTCTCTCTCTCTCTCACTCCCAATCTCTCTCTCTCACTCCCAATCGCTCTCTCTCACACTCCCAATCTCTCTCTCACACTCCCAATCTCTCTCTCACACTCCCAATCTCTCTCTCTCACACTCCCAATCTCTCTCTCTCTCACACTCCCAATCTCTCTCTCTCTCTCACACTCCCAATCTCTCTCTCTCTCACTCCCAATCGCTCTCTCTCACACTCCCAATCTCTCTCTCACACTCCCAATCTCTCTCTCTCACACTCCCAATCTCTCTCTCTCACACTCCCAATCTCTCTCACACTCCCAATCTCTCTCTCTCACACTCCCAATCTCTCTCTCTCACACTCCCAATCTCTCTCTCTCTCACACTCCCAATCTCTCTCTCTCACACTCCCAATCTCTCTCTCTCACACTCCCAATCTCTCTCTCTCTCTCACTCCCAATCTCTCTCTCTCTCACACTCCCAATCTCTCCCTCTCACACACTCCCAATCTCTCTCTCTCTCACACTTCCAATCTCTCTCTCTCTCACACTCCCAATCTCTCTCTCTCACACTCCCAATCTCTCTCTCACACTCCCAATGTCTCTCTCTCACACACTCCCAATCTCTCTCTCTCTCACACTCCCAATCTCTCTCTCTCTCTCACTCCCAATCTCTCTCTCTCTCACACTCCCAATCTCTCCCTCTCTCACACTCCCAATCTCTCTCTCTCTCACACTCCCAGTCTCTCTCTCTCACACTCCCAATCTTTCTCTCACATTCCCAGTCTCTCTCTCTCTCACACTCCCAATCTCTCTCTCTCTCACACTCCCAATCTCTCTCTCTCTCACACTCCCAATCTCTCTCTCACACTCCCAATCTCTCTCTCTCACACTCCCAATCTCTCTCTCTCTCACACTCCCAATCTCTCTCTCTCACACTCCCAATCTCTCTCTCTCTCTCACTCCCAATCACTCTCTCTCTCACACTCCCAATCTCTCTCTCTCACACTCCCAATCTCTCTCTCACACTCCCAATGTCTCTCTCTCACACACTCCCAATCTCTCTCTCTCTCTCACTCCCAATCTCTCTCTCTCTCACACTCCCAATCTCTCCCTCTCTCACACTCCCAATCTCTCTCTCTCTCACACTCCCAGTCTCTCTCTCTCACACTCCCAATCTCTCTCTCACACTCCCAGTCTCTCTCTCTCTCTCACTCCCAATCTCTCTCTCTCACTCCCAATCTCTATCTCTCTCACACTCCCAATCTCTCTCTCTCTCACACTCCCAATCTCTCTCTCTCTCACACTCCCAATCTCTCTCTCTCTCACACTCCCAATCAAATTCAAATTCAAATTCAAATTCAAATTCAAATGCTTTATTGGCATGAAAGTTTACAGAGAACCATATTGCCAAAGCTTACATAGCAAAAAGGTACATTTTCAAACATTCTGTAGGTATCAATCGATTTGACATTTGTTGGGTACATACAATATTACTTTTAAACAATATTAATTTTAAACAGTCTTTGTACTTCATTTGGTACGTTCAATATTAATTTTAAACAGTCTTAATTTTAAACAGTCCTCAGGTTGTGACATGTTGTAACATATTTGGCTCCAAGGCATGGTCTGTCTCCTTCTCCCAGGACTAATCTCAATTTTGACAGGTCATCCAATTCCTTGAAATCTGGGGTTGTTTGGCTTAGCTTGTTGAATAATATGTTTCTTGATGTGTTGAATTTTTCGCATTTTAGGAGGAAATGCATTTCTGTTTCAACCTCTCTCACACTCCCAATCTCTATCTCTCTCACACTCCATATCTCTCTCTCTCTCTCACACTCCCAATCTCTCTCTCTCTCACTCCCAATCTCTTTCTCTCTCACACTCCCAATCTCTCTCTCTCTCTCACACTCCCAATCTCTCTCTCTCTCTCACACTTCCAATCTCTCTCTCTCTCACACTCCCAATCTCTCACTCTCTCTCACACTCCCAATCTCTCTCTCTCTCACACTCCCAATCTCTCTCTCTCTCTCACTCCCAATCTCTCTCTCTCACTCCCAATCTCTCTCTCTCTCACACTCCCAATCTCTCTCTCTCTCACACTCCCAATCTCTCTCTCAGTTCAGTTCAGTTCAGTTCAGTTCAAATGCTTTATTGGCATGAAAGTTTACAGAGAACCATATTGCCAAAGCTTACATTGCAAAAAGGTACAGTTTTCCAACATTCTGTAGGTGTCAATCGATTTGAATACAATATTACTTTTAAACAATATTAATTTTAAACAGTCTTTCTACTTCATTTGGTACGTTCAATATTAATTTTAAACAGTCTTACTTTTAAACAGTCCTCAGGTTGTGACATGTTGTTACATATTTAGCCCCAAGGTATGGTCTGTCTCCTTCTCCTAGGACTAATCTCAATTTTGACAGATCATCCAATTCCTTGAAATCTGGGGTTGTTTGGCTTAGCTTGTTGAATAATATGTTTCTTGATGTGTTGAATTTTTCGCATTTTAGGAGGAAATGCATTTCTGTTTCAACCTCGCCAGCCAGACATTGATCGCATATTCTATTCTCTCTAGGCTGCCAGGATTTCTTGTATCTGCCTTTTTCAATTTCCAGTTGGTGGTCGCTTAGTCTGTACCTGGTGAGGGTCTGTCTCTGTTTTGTGTCTCTGATGGTCGTGAGGTAGTCTGCCAGTTTATATTCTCTTTTTAGGGCCCGGTAACATTCTAATCTGCTTTGGCTTTCGGTTATTTTGTTCCAATGTTCCAGGTAGGTTTCTTTGCATTTTTTAATGATTTGGTTCACTCGGATTGGTGTTTGGACGGCTGTGTTGGTCTGGGGCTGGTCAGGGTCCGGCTGAGTACTTAGTTTCAGTAGCAGCTGACTCAGGGGACTCTTTTCTGGGTTTAGCTCTTGGGTCTGAAAGGCTTTGAAATGAAGGGTGTCTGGGGAGCTAGATTTGAGGTGATTTAGGAAGTTTAGTGCTCGTTTTTGGATGTTTATTATCAGTGGGTATCTGCCTAGTTCGGCTCTGCATGCATTTGTTGGCGTTTTTCTTTGGGTGCGAAGGATGCTTCGGCAGAATTCTGCATGTAGGGCTTCTATTGTGTGTTTTTCCCATTTAGTGTAGCTTTGGTGATTTAGCGGGCCCCATACTTCACTACCGTACAGTGCAATGGGCAGGATTATGCTGTCAAAAATTTTGAGCCAGATTTTGATTGGGATTTGGATGTTGTAGAATTTTCTTTTTATTGCATATAGGGCTCTTCGGGCTTTTTCTTTTAGTGCATTCACTGCTATGCTGAAGCTCCCTGATGCTGTAATAGTTAGACCAAGGTAGGTGTAGCTCATAGTGTGTCCTATAGTGGTATCACTGAGGGTAAACTGGTTTTTGTTTTCCTGACATCTGGGTCTTTTCTGAAAAATCATGATGTTGGTTTTCTTTAGATTTACTGTTAGAGCCCAATTTTGGCAGTATTTGTCGAGTAGGTCTAGTTGTTGCTGTAATCCCTGTTCTGTGGGAGACAGCAGAACCAGGTCGTCCGCATAGAACAGGGATTTCACTTCTCCATCTAGGAGACGGAG
>NW_028226042.1:0-2500 GCF_052327205.1 Somniosus microcephalus
GGTTGACAGTCACGCCGGGAGCACGGGGAGCCCGTCCCCCCCACTCACGAGGGGGAAGGCGCGGCAGCGGTCACTTCCCTCGACCCCGGGAAACGGCGAGGCTGCTGCCGGGGGGCTATAACACTCGCCGCCGGAGCAACGAGCCACCTTCCCTCCGGCCTTCCCAGCCGACCCAGAGACGGTCGCGGCGCACCACCGACGGAGGAAATGCGCCCGGCGGCGGCCGAGCCCACGCAGGACGCGGTCCCACACAGGAGATCCGCTATGCCCCACGCGACCGACCTCACCGCCGAGTTGAATCCTCCGGGCAGACTGCGCGGACCCCACCCGTTTACCTCTTAACGGTTTCACGCCCTCTTGAACTCTCTCTTCAAAGTTCTTTTCAACTTTCCCTTACGGTACTTGTTGACTATCGGTCTCGTGCCAGTATTTAGCCTTAGATGGAGTTTACCACCCGCTTTGGGCTGCATTCACAAGCAACCCGACTCCAAGAAGACTCGATCCTGACGAGCCGGGGGCCGCTACCGGCCTCACACCGTCCACAGGCTAAGCCTCGATCAGAAGGACTTGGGCCCCGGAGCGTCGTCAGAGAAAGAGGTCTTCTATACGCCACATTTCCCACGCCCGCCAGGCGAGCGGGGATTCGGCGCTGGGCTCTTCCCTCTTCACTCGCAGTTACTAGGGGAATCCTTGTTAGTTTCTTTTCCTCCGCTTAGTAATATGCTTAAATTCAGCGGGTTGTCACGTCTGATCTGAGGTCGTAGGCAGAATAGCGTACTGGCGCCGGCCGGCATTATCTCCAAGCGTAACAACAACAAGCCACAGCAAGCAAACAAGAAAGCACCACCACCACCACCACGTCCTCACAAAACCAGCCCCGCCGGCGAGGTTAGTCCGAGCGGGCGACGATAGTGTGCGTGTGCATGCAGCATGCAGGCATGCCTGGTCAAGTGTGTACGCTGGAGACCCCGGGCTCGGCTCACACTGCTCCAGAGTCCCCGATTTAGCGAGAATAAAAAGAAAAGAGAACGAGGGAAACACGTAGCATTCAGAGGAAAAGGCCAGAAGCAATGGCTGGGCAGCATCTATATGCTTGAGAGGAGTGTTTTTGGATGAAAAGCAGGCCTGCAGCGACAGGGGTCAAGACATACGGGACTGACTTAGGCGCACGCTCAGCAAGTCAGCAAGAGTGCTTAGAGCCAAAACGGGTCAAATGTGTGGAAGGACATCAGGGTCCAGCGCAACACAAAGGAGCACCGCAAGGGTTATCTTAGCAAACTGCCACCTACCAAACGCACGCAAAAAAGCCAGCACACAGCACATCAAGGGGCCCGCGTCACTACATCAAGCTGTTCCCCGCTCCAAACCAACAAAACTGCAGCCAAAGACGACGACCTCACCTCTTGAACTGCCAACGTCTTCTCTCTGTATGCTCTCTCTCTCTCTCTCTATCCAACACTCAGAGAGACAACCCTGCCTAGGGCGAGGCTCAACAGTCCCAACACCGACGCGGTCAATCGTTTTTGCAACCCAACGACAGCCGTGCTGGAAAAAGCTGGCCTCTAAGCGGTGCCGACGTTCCCTGAGGAGACGCCGAACATAACATTCCCAAACGGCACGGGTCAAACTCTCCATTGGGAGGAGAAACTCTAGGTCTGCACTTAGGGGGACAAAGAGGACTAGGCCTCTGCGACACCCCAGCCGCGCTCTCACCTCACACGATGGCAAGGCAAGTGCGATTGATGGTCAAGCGACCCTCAGACAGGCGTAGCCCCGGGACGAACCCGGGGCCGCAAAGTGCGTTCAAAGTGTCGATGATCAATGTGTCCTGCAATTCACATTAATTCTCGCAGCTAGCTGCGTTCTTCATCGACGCACGAGCCGAGTGATCCACCGCTAAGAGTTGTGCGTTTTTTTTAAGGCTTGGTGTTTTGTTCCCCGGAGGGTCCCAAGCCCGGACCGCCCAACGCTTCTCTCCCTCTATGCCCACGCATAGAGGGTTGGTAGAAGCCCCATCCTTGGCACGGCCCGGAGGTGTGTATCAGTCGATCATCAAATGACAAGGGTTTCACCGAGATTTTGTTGTCAGGGCGCTCGCGAGGCGACACGCATCGGGGTCAAACGCCTGAGCCCACCGTCCGACACGCACCACGGCCAACAGAGGCAGGGTCTCTGCTGCCACCGATTGCCGGGAGAAGAGAGAGAGTGACAGGCAGACAGACAAGACAAACAAACATGACAGTAGACAACAAGGCCAGAAAAACGAACTGAGTGGGGTACAAGCCGACCGCGTGAAAACACCCCACTGTGGGGGGTAGAAATCCGTGTGGACGGGCAGGTACATTCTCTCGAACGTTCAACTTGGCTGCTGCTGCTGCTGCTGGCTTGCTTGCTGCTGGCTGCTAACAAGCTCTCGACACCGACAAACAGACACTCGAGTCTTTAAACCGCCGCCCCCCAAACAGCTCGCGGGAGCCAGAGTGGAGAAGCGTCTAGGTAC
>NW_028226042.1:7500-15000 GCF_052327205.1 Somniosus microcephalus
CGAAATCGTTAAATGCACATGTCAATTCGGCGGGAGCAACTCACTTTCCCAGGCCGGGAAGCAACACCCGAGGCCCGCAAAAGGCGGCCGAATATTTTCTCATCGGACTTCCATATTTTGGGGGTTGGATTCTCTCCCACATTCCAGCCCCCTGGCCACGGGTCGCTCATTCACTTTCAGCCCGGGCCTTGCCAATTTGGTTAATCAGTTAGCCATGCACCAGACTCGGCCTCGCCTTTTTCATTTATGGTTAATGATGTGCCCAGGCTGGGACTTAGTCTCTCCAGCAGCCAAAACTTTTCACTGGTTAATGAGGTGCCCAGCCCGGCACTTAGTCTCTCTCCCCAGCAAGCTTACTTGGTCGGCCGACATTTGGATCCATTTTCGGGGCTTAATCGGGTCGAATACGGTCCCTTACGCAAGGGGAGCCGAAGCCCCGGCCTCTGCCAGGCGTCAGGCTGCCGTTTTTTAAGCCCGACCAAAAACCCGAAAATTGGTTAAAAATGGAAATAAATTTCCACCCAAAAAGGGTTAAAAGTCGGTTGGACGGCAGCCCTGGTCGGTCTCTGCAGACCTGGAGGCCCTAGACAGTAATCTGGAAAACAGACAAAGTCTCGAGAAACCACCTCCTACCATTCTCCAGGTACCCCGCCAATCCCCCCTGCCAGAAATGACAAGTGTCAAATCAGCGGGACGGATTTGACTTTTGTGACCGACCGCTGGAACTTTTTTCGGCTACAGGCAGTCAAATTTTTCTCCTTCCGGACTTCCAGTACAACTTTGAACGGCCATATCTCCGCACTCCCGCGTCGGAGCCAAGCCGTTTTTACACCGTTAGACGCGGCTTCCCGTGCCCGTTCGAATGCCGCCCTGCTCGGCGGAAAAGGAGAATTTTTTTATTTTTCGGCCGATTTCGGGAAAAAAAATTCCCGCTCTGAACTCGGATTTTTCGGCTTTAATCGTTTCGTATACGGTCCCTTACGCAAGGGAGCCGAAGCCCCGGCCTCTGCCGGGCGTCAGGCTGCCGTTTTTAAGCCCGACCAAAAACCCGAAAATTGGTTAAAAATGGAAATAAATTTCCACCCAAAAAGGGTTAAAAGTCGGTTGGACGGCAGCCCGGGTCGGTCTCTGCAGACCTGGAGGCCCTAGACAGTAATCTGGAAAACAGACAAAGTCTCGAAAAACCACCTCCTACCATTCTCCAGGTACCCCGCCAATCCCCCCTGCCAGAAATGACAAGTGTCAAATCAGCGGGACGGATTTGACTTTTGTGACCGACCGCTGGAACTTTTTTCGGCTACAGGCAGTCAAATTTTTCTCCTTCCGGACTTCCAGTACAATTTTGAACGGCCATATCTCCGCACTCCCGCGTCGGAGCCAAGCCGTTTTTACACCGTTAGACGCGGCTTCCCGTGCCCGTTCGAATGCCACCCTGCTCGGCGGAAAAGGAGACATTTTTTTTTTCCGGCCGTTTTCGGGAAAAAATTTTCCCGCTCTGAACTCCGATTTTACGCCTTTAATCGATTCGGAGACGGTCGCTTACGCAAGGGAGGCGAAGCCCGGGCCTCTGCCGGGCGTCAGCCTGCCGTATGTAAGCCCGTCCGAAGCATGAGTTCCCACTTTTGGTTATCCAGTTGTCAATTTTAAAATTTCAGTTAATCAGTTGCCTGCTTGGTTAATCATTTGTCGCTCTGACATTTGGTTACCCAGTTGTCGATGTTCGAAATTCAGTTAATGAGTTGCCTCTTTGAAATTTCAGTTAATGAGTTGGCCCTTTGGTTACTCATTTGTCCCTGTGTCTTTTGGTTAACCAGTTGTCGATGTTCGAAATTCAGTTAATGAGTTGCCTCCTTGGTTACTCATTTGTCGCTCTGGCTTTTGGTTAACCAGTTGTCGATGTTCAAAATTACAGTTAATGAGTTGCCTCTTTGAAATTTCAGTTAATGAGTTGGCCCTTTGGTTACTCATTTGTCCCTGTGTCTTTTGGTTATCCAGTTGTCGATGTTCGAAATTCAGTTAATGAGTTGCCTCCTTGGTTAATCATTTGTCGCTCTGACTCTTGGTTAACCAGTTGTCGATGTTCAAAATTTCAGTTAATGAGCTGCTCTTATGTTCTATGATTTCCTACCTTGACAACTCATTAACCAGTGTTTCAAACAATGCACCAGGCCATTTGACGACCCCAACTCGGTTCCACAAGCGGGAAAGCAGCACCCCAAGGCCCGGTAAGGGGGCCGAATACATTCCCATCGTGTATTCCGTCCCAAATGTGAATGACAAGTTTTCAGTTAATCAGTTGCCTGCTTGGTTACTCATTTGTCGCTCTGACATTTGGTTAACCAGTTGTCGATGTTCAAATTTCAGTTAATGAGTAGCCTCTTTGAAATTTCAGTTAATGAGTTGGCCCTTTGGTTACTCATTTGTCCCTGTGTCTTTTGGTTACCCAGTTGTCGATGTTCGAAATTCAGTTAATGAGTTGCCTCCTTGGTTAATCATTTGTCGCCCTGACTCTTGGTTAACCAGTTGTCGATGTTCGAAATTCAGTTAATGAGTTGCCTCCTTGGTTAATCATTTGTCGCTCTGACATTTGGTTCACCAGTTGTCGATCTTCGAAATTCAGTTAATGAGTTGCCTCCTTGGTTAATCATTTGTCGCTCTGGCTTTTGGTTAGCCAGTTGTCGATGTTCAAAATTTCAGTTATTGAGTTGCCTCTTTGAAATTTCAGTTAATGAGTTGGCCCTTTGGTGACTCATTTGTCCCTGTGTCTTTTGGTTAACCAGTTGTCGATGTTCGAAATTCAGTTAATGAGTTGCCTCCTTGGTTAATCATTTGTCGCTCTGGCTTTTGGTTAACCAGTTGTCGATGTTCAAAATTTCAGTTATTGAGTTGCCTCTTTGAAATTTCAGTTAATGAGTTGGCCCTTTGGTGACTCATTTGTCCCTGTGTCTTTTGGTTAACCAGTTGTCGATGTTCGAAATTCAGTTAATGAGTTGCCTCCTTGGTTAATCATTTGTCGCTCTGGCTTTTGGTTAACCAGTTGTCGATGTTCAAAATTTCAGTTAATGAGCTGCTCTTATGTTCTATGATTTCCGACCTTGACAACTCATTAACCAGTGTTTCAAACAATGCACCAGGCCATTTGACGACCCCAACTCGGTTCCACAAGCGGGAAAGCAGCACCCCAAGGCCCGGTAAGGGGGCCGAATACATTCCCATCGTGAATTCCGTCCCAAATGTGAAAGACAAGTTTTCAGTTAATCAGTTGCCTGCTTGGTTACTCATTTGTCGCTCTGACATTTGGTTAACCAGTTGTCGATGTTCAAATTTCAGTTAATGAGTAGCCTCTTTGAAATTTCAGTTAATGAGTTGGCCCTTTGGTTACTCATTTGTCCCTGTGTCTTTTGGTTACCCAGTTGTCGATGTTCGAAATTCAGTTTATGAGTTGCCTCCTTGGTTAATCATTTGTCGCTCTGGCTTTTGGTTAACCAGTTGTCGATGTTCAAAATTTCAGTTAATGAGTTGCCTCTTTGAAATTTCAGTTAATGAGTTGGCCCTTTGGTTACTCATTTGTCCCTGTGTCTTTTGGTTAACCAGTTGTCGATGTTCGAAATTCAGTTAATGAGTTGCCTCCTTGGTTAATCATTTGTCGCTCTGGCTTTTGGTTATCCAGTTGTCGATGTTCAAAATTTCAGTTAATGAGTTGCCTCTTTGAAATTTCAGTTAATGAGTTGGCCCTTTGGTTACTCATTTGTCCCTGTGTCTTTTGGTTAACCAGTTGTCGATGTTCGAAATTCAGTTAATGAGTTGCCTCCTTGGTTAATCATTTGTCGCTCTGGCTTTTGGTTATCCAGTTGTCGATGTTCAAAATTTCAGTTAATGAGTTGCCTCTTTGAAATTTCAGTTAATGAGTTGGCCCTTTGGTTACTCATTTGTCCCTGTGTCTTTTGGTTAACCAGTTGTCGATGTTCGAAATTCAGTTAATGAGTTGCCTCCTTGGTTAATCATTTGTCGCTCTGGCTTTTGGTTAACCAGTTGTCGATGTTCAAAATTTCAGTTAATGAGTTGCCTCTTTGAAATTTCAGTTAATGAGTTGGCCCTTTGGTTACTCATTTGTCCCTGTGTCTTTTGGTTAACCAGTTGTCGATGTTCGAAATTCAGTTAATGAGTTGCCTCCTTGGTTAATCATTTGTCGCTCTGGCTTTTGGTTACCCAGTTGTCGATGTTCAAAATTTCAGTTAATGAGTTGCCTCTTTGAAATTTCAGTTAATGAGTTGGCCCTTTGGTTACTCATTTGTCCCTGTGTCTTTTGGTTAACCAGTTGTCGATGTTCGAAATTCAGTTAATGAGTTGCCTCCTTGGTTAATCATTTGTCGCCCTGACTCTTGGTTAACCAGTTGTCGATGTTCGAAATTCAGTTATTGAGTTGCCTCCTTGGTTACTCATTTGTCGCTCTGACATTTGGTTAACCAGTTGTCGATGTTCGAAATTCAGTTAATGAGTTGCCTCCTTGGTTAATCATTTGTCGCTCTGGCTTTTGGTTAACCAGTTGTCGATGTTCGAAATTTCAGTTAATGAGCTGCTCTTATGTTCTATGATTTCCGACCTTGACAACTCATTAACCAGTGTTTCAAACAATGCACCAGGCCATTTGACGACCCCAACTCGGTTCCACAAGCGGGAAAGCAGCACCCCCAAGCCCCGGTAAGGCGGCCGAATACATTCCCATCCTGAATTCCGTCCCAAATGTGAATGACAAGTTTTCAGTTAATCATTTGCCACCTTGGTTCATCATTTGCCACTCTGACTTTTGGTTTCCCAGTTGTCAGTTTTCACATTTCAGTTACTGAGTTGACTTTGTCTTTCTCACTCTGTGTATCTCTATCTTCTCTCTGTCTCTCTCAGTGTATGCGAGTGTCTGTGTGTGTTCCACTGCCGCCCGGCCAACCGGGTCCAAAGGCCCGCCACGTTACACACGAAAAACCCCGGTCTCGCTTCGGAGCGACGGGCACCCGGCTTCTCGGTGTCGGACCGACTCCGTTCAGAAACCGCTGGATGCCCCTTGCCCCTGGCTTGCTCTGGCAGCCGGCGCGTGCAGGCCGCCCCCTGCCCCGCCGTCTCAGTGGTCGGAAAGCGGTCTCCAGCCAACGGCTGTACCTCGGCCGCGGAAAGAGGCAGCTACACAAGCGAGGCACTGCTCTGTGCGGCCCCGCCACCCCGTTCAGCTGCCGTTGTCCCCGACCGGATCGGACTTTCCTTCCCGAAGTTATCCCCGATAAGCTGCCGCTGACCGACGGCCCGTCAGCCGCTGCGGGACGGCGACACTTTCCCGAACTTGCCGGGGTCCAGGCCGATAATATAGTGTGCGCCAGCGCCGGGGCTTTCCAACGAGCCATCCCCGAACGAAATCGGACACGGGAGTCGGGAGCGACAGGCGTTCGACTGGTGCCGGGCAACCGGGTCCAAACGCCCGCCTTGTTAAACACACGTACACCCCAGGCTCGATTCGGAGCGACGGGCACCCGGCTTCCCGGTGTCGGACCGACTCCGTTCAGATACCGTTGGATGCCCCTTGCCCCTGGCTTGCTCTGGCAGCCGGCGCGTGCAGGCCGCCCCCCGCCCCGCCGTCTCAGTGGTCGGAAAGTGGTCTCCAGCCAACGGCTGTACCTCGGCCGGGGAAAGGGGCAGCTACACAAGCCAGGCACTGGTCTGTGCGGGCCCGCCACCCCGTTCGGCTGCCGTTGATCCGGACCGGATCGGACTTTCCCTCCCGAAGTTATGCCCGATAAGCTGCCGCTCACCGGCGGCCCGTCAGCCGCTGCGGGATGGCGACACTTTGCCGAACTTGCCGGGGTCCAGGCCGATAATATAGTGTGCGCCAGCGCCGGGGCTTTCCAACGAGCCCTCCCTGACCGAAATCGGACACGGGAGTCCAGAGCGATAGGCGTTCGACTGCCGGCCGGCCAAACACAGGCAATCCCCCGCCGTTGCGGACCCGCTCCAGGACAACCGGGTCCAAACGCCCGCCTCGTTATACGCACGAAAACACCGGGCTCGATTCGGAGCGACGGGCACCCGGCTTCCCGGTGTCGGACCGACTCCGTTCCGGTACCCTTGGATGCCCCTTGCCCCTGGCTTGCTAGGACAGCCGGCGCGTCAAGGTGGGCCCCCGCGGCTCCGGCTCAGCAGTCGGAAAGCGGTCTCCAGCCAACGGCTGTACCTCGGCCGGGGAAAGGGGCAGCTACACAAGCCCGCTACTGGTCTGTGCGGCCCCGCCACCCCGGTCAGTGGCAGTTGACCCCGACCGGATCGGACTTTCCTTCCCGAAGTTATCCCCGATAAGCTGCCGCTGACCGACGGGGCGGCAGCCGGTACGGGTCGCCGACACTTTCCCGAACTTGCCGGGATCCAGTCCGATAATATAGTGTGCGCCAGCGCCGGGGCTTTCCAATGAGCCCTCCCTGACCGAAATCGGACACGGGAGTCCGGAGCCAAAGGCGTTCGACTGCCGGCCGGCCAAACTCAGGCAACCTCCCGCCGTTGCGGACCCGCTCCCGGACAACCGGGTCCAAACGCCCGCCCTGTTACACGCACGAAAACACCGGGCTCGATTCGGAGCGACGGGCACCCGGCTTCCCGGTGTCGGACCGACTCCGTTCCGGTACCACTGGATGCCCCTTGCCCCTGGCTTGCTAGGACAGCCGGCGCGTCAAGGTGGGCCCCCGCGGCTCCGGCTCAGCAGTCGGAAAGCGGTCTCCAGCCAACGGCTGTACCTCGGCCGGGCCAAGCGGCAGCTGCACAAGCCCGCTACTGGTCTGTGCGGCCCCCCCACCCCGTTCAGTAGCAGTTCACCCCAACCGGATCGGACTTTCCGTCCCGAAGTTATCCCCGATAAGCTGCCGCTGACCGACGG
The DNA here is from genome assembly GCF_052327205.1 of Somniosus microcephalus. NCBI lineage: Eukaryota > Metazoa > Chordata > Chondrichthyes > Squaliformes > Somniosidae > Somniosus > Somniosus microcephalus. The sequence goes on from NW_028226042.1 coordinate 14,411, forward strand.
GGCGGCAGCCGCTACGGGACTGCGACACTTTCCCGAACTTGCCGGGGTCCAGGCCGATAATATAGTGTGCGCCAGCGCCGGGGCTTTCCAACGAGCCCTCCCTGACCGAAATCGGACACGGGAGTCCGGAGCCAAAGGCGTTCGACTGCCGGCCGGCCAAACACAGGCAACCTCCCGCCGTTGCGGACCCGCTCCCGGACAACCGGGTCCAAACGCCCGCCCTGTTACACGCACGAAAACACCGGGCTCGATTCGGAGCGACGGGCACCCGGCTTCCCGGTGTCGGACCGACTCCGTTCCGGTACCACTGGATGCCCCTTGCCCCTGGCTTGCTAGTACAGCCGGCGCGTCAAGGTGGGCCCCCGCGGCTCCGGCTCAGCAGTCGGAAAGCGGTCTCCAGCCAACGGCCGTACCTCGGCCGGGCCAAGCGGCAGCTGCACAAGCCCGCTACTGGTCTGTGCGGCCCCCCCACCCCGTTCAGTCGCAGTTCACCCCAACCGGATCGGACTTTCCGTCCCGAAGTTATCCCCGATAAGCTGCCGCTGACCGACGGGGCGGCAGCCGCTACGGGACTGCGACACTTTCCCGAA